>NC_036864.1:1399173-1450683 GCF_002910315.2 Salvelinus sp. IW2-2015
CAGTTGGTGGAAGACAAAGAAGCAAACCCCTTCCCTTAGTGCTGCCGCGAGCACCTCCGGGTCCATGTGGCTCCTGTGCCCATCGAAGAGGGCAATTTCTCATGCTGAATGAAATGCTGAAACCACTTCCTGAACAGGTCCCTGTCAATGTATCCACTGTTGGACCTTCCATACAAGCAGGCGGGGGAGGGACTCCCAGTGTGTAGTGGCAGCCGGGAAACACTTGGGCCTGCTCTGGTCGCTACGAACACAGACTCATCACAGTTACACATTTGTCTGGGTTTTCCCTTAACCCACTCTCCTCCAAGAGCTTCTCATAAGAAGTGAAGAAGGTGCCATTGTTGGACGGTCACACTCTGCTCCCCGTGTCCAGGGTGTCCGTCCTCCTCATGCTCAGTTTCTTGTGACTCCTTCTGAACATTTCCCACCATCTCTTCCCCAGTGGTGATTGTCTCCCCTGGGTGCCAAAACCTAGTACAGAATATACATTTTCCATCCAGGATCAAAATGTTTATTTTGTCATCACCATAAGCATCCACATTTACGTCACACACATTGAGAACAGTCAGTCCAGCATTTTATATACATAAACACATAGAACACCAAATACCTGCCTATTTTTGTTGCGCATTTTATCAGCCTCTGTCTGGTGAAGGGGAACCCATGACTGGCACAGTAGATACTGCACCAGAGAATTTTTATCCTTTGGCGCAAGCAATGTGGTGGTCCACTGAGAAAACCGTGGATCACCCAGATGCTCAGCCTGCCCGCCAGGGTCTGCCGAGGTACACCATGCACCTTGTGGATAAGAAAAGAAAACTTTATTAGCCGCGCCCCAGTAACCAGTGAGATCTTGCCATGGAGCCCCAGCACCAGAGTGATTGACCGCTCATCTTAACTTCTTCCATTTTCTAATAATCCCCAACAGTTGTGCCTTCTCACCAACTGCCTTGCCTATTGTCCTGCTAGCCATCCCAGCCTTGCAGGTCTACAATCTTATCCACTGATGTCCTTTACACAGCTCTCTGGTCTTGGCCATTGTGAGAGTGGAGTCTTTTGATATGAGTGTGTGGACAGGTGTCTTATACAGGAACGACGTCAAAACAGCGGCAGTTAATACAGGTAATGATGGAAGAACAGGAGCGGCTTCTTAAAAAAAACTAACAGTCTGTGAGGACGCAATTCTTACTGTTGGTAGTGATCAAAAACTTATGTCATGCAATAAAATGCAAATTTAATACTTAAAAATCATTAACAATGTGATTTTCTGATTTTGTTTTAAGATTCCGTCTCTCACAGTGAAGTGTAACTACCTATGATAAAAAATGACAAAACGTCTAACATGCTTTGTAAGTAGAAAACCTGCCCCAAAATCGGCAGTGTATCACAATACTTTTCTCCCCACTGCTATACATCATTAATTTCCACAAGATGTACTAATTTTAAAACCAGATCACAGATGTGGATTACTTTAGAGACTCCTGCGTCTCCACAGAGTTGGGTAGGACTGCCTTCAGTTCCTTTGCCACCTTAATTCACTTGCCGGAACAAAACTCAATCCACTTAAGTAGACACTCTGTGTCCCTTGCCCATTTTAAAATGCTTAATGCGAGGATCAATACCCCTATGTCCTGCAGCATCTGAACGTGGGATACACTTTGTCCCTTTAATGGCTGAGTTCTCCAAGGTAGCTGGAGACCTCAGCCATTTCGACTACTCCTACATGGTAAACAAATCAGAATTTACCAGAGTATTCTACTACCCGTACCAGCGCTGCAAGGACATGCTCTATGTGATGGAAGGGATTAAGAAGTGTGACCTCTTCCCTTTTGACCCTTCAGCCGGTGAATCATCCTGTTTAATGCCGTCTCGCGCCAGTGGCAGGAGAGGGGTGAGAAGGAGTTGGCCGAGGCAGAGGTGAAAGGGGGTCGGGTCATGGATGAAACCATCGATGCCGTCGCCTCTGCTGAACCCATGCTGGAACCACTCCTGACAGCTGCATCACCACCGCCAATGCCTCCCTGTGTGCAACACCTGTTGGAGACGCCGGAGCCCCCAGCTGTAGAAGAAGGCCACGTGACTGCTCTCCCGGCCACACCATCGTCGGTCCCTCAACCCCACCACTACCAACACCAGCTCCCCCCAAACCAGCGTCTGCAGTTTCGTCCACCAACACCACGACGCACACCAGCCCCCCTGTCTGTCACCACCGAAACGGCCTCCTCTAGACCAACTACCTCCTACATCTCTCCTGGTCACACCACCATAACAGCCTCGTCTGGTGTCCCTGGCCCCTGCAATTCAAATACAGCCACCTCCACATGTTACATTCTGAAAAAGAGGACTGTTTGTTATTTGTTTTATAAAACTGCTATTTAAAAAAAAAAAAAGGAAAAAAGTTGAAAATGGTTTTCATGAAACATGCGTTTGTCTAACACTACTTTTTCTCTCAACTGCAGTAGAGAAAAGGAAGAGAAAAGCTCCACTGGTCACCTCGGTCACGCCACCCATGGCACCACCCTCAGGTACTTCATCATCTGTTTGTTTTCAATTTCGCTMAGTTGTATCAATTACTATTGTTGCTATAGTACGTTTACATTTGCAMACCATGTTAATCAATTGGATCGTTTTTTTGTTTTTTGAAAATAAAAGACGACACCACCTGCTGTGCTCGCTGCGGGGAGCATGATCCACCTGTAAGCTCCCTGCAGGAGTATGAGTCCGAGGTGCCATGGGTGTGCTGTGACTTCTGCCAGCACTGGCTCCACTGCAGGTGTGTGCTGTGACCTCTGCCAGCAATGGCTTCGCTGCAGGTGTGTGCTGTGACTTCTGCCAGCACTGGCTTCACTGCAGGTGTGTGCTGTGACTTCTGCCAGTACTGGCTCCACTGCAGGTGTGTGCTGTGACTTCTGCCAGTACTGGTTCCACTGCAGGTGTGTGTGTAACGGATGTGAAATGGCTAGCTAGTACGCGCTAATAGCGTTTCAATCAGTTACGTCACTTGCTCTGAAACCTAGAAGTAGTGTTTCCCCTTGCTCTGCAAGGGCCGTGGCTTTTGTGGAGCGATGGGTAACGATGCTTCGTGGGTGACTGTTGTTGATGTGTGCAGAGGGTCCCTGGTTCGCGCCCGGGTCGGGGCGAGGGGACGCCATAAAGTTATACTGTTACATGTGCTGTGACTTCTGCCAGTACAGTGGAATCCAGAGGTGGATTTTTATTGATTTGCAATAAAATGCAAATTAATTACTTAAAAATCATACAATGTGATTTTCTGGATTTTTGATTCCGTCTCTCACAGTTGAAGTGTACCTATGATAAAAATTACAGACCTCTACATGCTTTGTAAGTAGGAAAACCTGCAAAATCGTCAGTGTATCAAATACTTGTTCTCCCCACTATGAAAAATGGCCCTTTAACCTGTGAATGAACCTCGACGACGACAGAMAAACATTTATACGTTCAATGACTCGCTGTGCACGGTCAACAGGCAATGTAGAGCGATGCCAATCGCTCAGAGTAGACCTCCTTTTCGTGTCGCCACACTACGCTCGATCCCCTGTCACCCCAGAATCAGTGACCTTTTAACAGAGAGTCAGATTGATAATACCAAAGGAAAGTCTTAAAGTAAACAAGGTAATGACCAACATGAGTAATGGCTGACATTTTACTCTCAGGCTTGTTGTGCAACAGTGAAGATTTACACATGTCTGAGAGACACATCAATCAAATGAAAGCTAATCAGCTTCTGATCAGTCTTTCGTATTATACAGACACCTGTTCAAGACTCACGGAAAAAAAATATGAACGCAACATGCAACAAAATATTTTACTGAGTTACAGTTCATATAAGAAATAATCAATTCATTAGGCCCTAATCTTTTTATTCACATGACTAGGAATACAGTATGTATCGATTGGTCACAGATACCATAAAAAAAAGTAGGGCGTGGATCAGAAACCAGTCAGTATCTGGTGTGACCACCATTTGCCTCGTGCAGCACGACCCATCTCATTCGCATAGATTTGATCAGGCTTTTGATGGTGGCCTGTGGACCGTTGTCAAGTGCGCACCGAATACAACATGTGTAGACCTTACTGTGAAATGCTTACTTACAAGCACTTAACCAACAGTGCAGTTCAAGAAGAGTTAGAAAGATATTTACCAGATAATAAACTAAAGTAAAAAATCATAAAAAGTAACACAATAAAATAACAATAATGAGGCTATATACAGGGGTACCAGTACCGATCAATATGCAGGATACAGGTTAGTCGAGGTAATTTGTACATGTACGTAGTGTGAAGTGACTTTGCATTGATAAGAAACAGCAAGTAGCAGCAGTCTACAAAACAAATGGGGGGGGTCAATGTAAATAGTCCGGCGGCCATTTGATTAATGTTAGCAGTCTTATGGCTTGGGGGTAGAAGCTGTTGGTCCTAGGAGCCTTTTGGTCCTAGACCTGGCGYTACGATACCGCTTGCCGTGCAGTAGCAGAGRAAGCAGTCTATSACCATWTTTTGGGCTTTCCTCTGACACCGCCTATTATATAGGTCCTGGATGGCAGAAAGCTTGGTCCCAGTGATGTACTGGGCCGTACGCACTACCTTCTGTAGCACCTTACGGTCAGATGCCGAGCAGTTTCCATACCAGGCGGTGAATAAACCGGTCAGGATGCTCTCGATGGTGCAGCTGTAGAACTGTAGATCTGAAAAATATTTTCAGTCTCCTGAGGGGGAAAAGGTTTTGTCTTGCCCTTTCACTACAGTCTTGGTGTGTTTGGAACATGATAGTTCGTTGGTGATGTGGACACCAAGGAACTTAACTCTCAACCTGCTCCACTACAGTCCAGTCAATGTTAAGGGGGGCCTATTCAGCCCACCTTTTCCTGTAGTCCACGATCAGCTACTTTGTCTTGCGCACATTGAGGGAGAGGTTGTTGTCCTGGCACCACACTGCCATGTCACCACTCTCCTCCCTATTGGSTATCTCATCGTCGTCGGTGATCAAGCGTACCACTGTTGTGTCGTCAGCAAACTTATTGATGGTGTTGGAGTTGTGTTTGSCCACGAAGTCGTGGGTGAACAGGGAGTACAGGGGGGGACTAAGTACACACCTGAGGGGCCCCAGGATTAAGGATCAGCGTGGCAGACGTGTTTGCATACCCTTACCACCTGGGGGTGGCCCGTCAGGAAGTTCAGGATCCAGTTGCAGAGGGACGTGTTTAGTCCCAGGGTCCTTAGCTTAGTGATGAGCTTCATGGGCACTATGGAGTTGAATGCTGAGCTGTAGTCAATGAACAGCATTCTGACATAGGTGTTCCTTTTGTCCAGGTGGGAAAGGGCAGTGTGGAGTGCGATTGAGATTGCGTCATCTGTGGATCTGATGGGGCGGTATGCAAATTGGAGTGGGTCTAGGGTATCCGGGAGGACGCTGTTGATGTGAGCCATGACCAGCCTTCAAAGCACTTCATGGCTACCGATGTGGGTGCTACGGRGCGGTAATCATTTAGGCAGGTTACTGTCGCTTCCTTGGGCACAGGAACTATAGTGGCCTGCTTGAAACATGCAGGTATTACATACTCGGTCAGGGAGAGGTTGAAAATGTCAGTGAAGACAATTACCAATTGGTCAGCGCATGCTTTGAGTACATGTCCTAGTAATCCGTCTAGCCTTGACGGCTTTCTGAATGTTGACCTGTTTAAAGGTCTTGCTCACATCGGCTACCAAGAGCATTATCACACAGTCGTCCAAAACAGGTGATGCTCTCGCGGATGCTTCAGTGTTGCTTGTCTCGAAGCGAGCATAGAAGGCATTTAGCTTGTCTGGTAGGCTGTAGTACGTAATAGTTTTCAAGCCCTGCCACATCCGACGAGCGTCAGAGCCAGTGTAGTAGGATTCAATCTTAATACTGTATTGACACTTTGCTTGTTTGATGGTTCGTCTGAGAGCATAGCGGGATTTCTTATAAGTGTCTTATTAGTGTCCTGCTCCTTGAAAGTGGCAGCTCTAGCTTTTAGCTCGATGTGGATGTTACCTGTAATCCATGGCTTCTGGTTGGGATATGTACGTATGGTCACTGTGGGGACGACGTYGTCGATGCTCTTATTGATGAAGCCGATGACTGAGGTGGTATACTCTGTGACGGCCCTCCCACTCTGTCTGCCGTATTCTGTCTCTTTGCTCTTGTTTTCCTTAATAGGATGTCGGTGGGCGGAGTCGGGAGCGTCATCAGCGAAATGGGACACACCTGGGCTCGGGTGTGTCCCGGGATAAATACACCTCTTCCCCATTCATTGAGGAGACTCTCTCCATGCAGACAGCCAGATTTTGGTTGTGGCATTTTTGTGGCCGTTTTTGTTTGTTTGTTTTGACACATTTCAACACCCCTCATTATCACATTTATGCACGCAAACACTCACTTACACTACTGATTACTGACTACACACACCATTGTCAATTGTATTTATTTTACCTCAGTTAATAAATATATTTTGCTATTCCTTATCTCCACGTTGTCTCCCTTTTTGTTACGAACTTCGAGCCGGTTCGTGACAACTCCTCAATGCCATTGGATTAATCTTGGAACATATTCCAGTCTGTGCTAGCAAAACAGTCCTGTAGCGTAGCATCCGCGTCATCTGACCACTTCCGTATTGAGCGAGTCACTGGTACTTCCTGCTTTAGTTTTTGCTTGTCAACAGGAATCAGGAGGATAGAATTATGGTCAGATTTGCCAAATGGAGGGTGGGGGAGAACTTTGTATGCATCTCTGTGTGTGGAGTAAAGGTGGTGTAGATTTTTTTCTTCTGGTTGCACATGTGACAAATTAGGTAAAACGGATTTAAGTTTGSCTGCATAAAAGTCCCAGGCCACTAGGAGCGCCGCTTCTGGATGAGCATTGTTTGCGTATGGCCTTATAGAGTTGGTTGAATGTGGTCTTAGTGCCAGCATCGGTCTGTGGTGGTAAATAGAYGGCTACAAATAATATAGATGAGAACTCTCTTGGTAGATAGTGTGGTCTACAGTTTATTATAAGGTACTCTACCTCAGGCGAGCAATACCTCGAGACTTTAATATTAGACATTGCGCACCAGCTGTTATTGACAAATAGACACACACCCCCACTCCTCGTCTTACCAGACGTAGCTTCTCTGTTCTGCCAGCTCTATATTATCCCTGTCATAGTTCCGCCACGACTCGGTGAAACATAAGATTTAAAAAACAAATGTATGTCCCTTTGGTAGGATAATCTTGATTGTAGGTCATCGATTTTATTTCCCAATGATTGCACATTGGCCAATGGAACGGATGGCAGTGGGAGTCTACTCGCTTGCCTACGAATTCTCAGAAGGCAGCCCGGCCTCTGCCCCCTTTTTCTCTGGGAACTGTAATGGTGGGAACTGTAATGCACTGTCATACATGTTGATCCAGAGCATACCAAACACGCTCAATGGGTGATGTCTTGTGAGTAATGCAGGCCACGGAAGAAGTGGGACATTTTCAGCTTCCAGGAACTGTGTACAGATCCTTGCGACATGGGGCCATGCATTATAATGCTGAAACATGAGGTGATGTTGGCGGATGAATGGCACGACAATGGGCCTCAGGAGCTCTTCACAGTATCTCTGTGCATTCAAATTGCCATAGATACAATTAAATTGTGTTTGTTGTTCGTAGCTTATGACTGCCCATAGCATAACCCTACCGCCACCATGGGGMACTCTGTTCACAACGCTGACATGCGCAAACCGCTCACCCACACAATGCCATACACGCTGTGTGCCATCTGCCCGGTACAGTTGAAACCAGGATTCATCCGATAAGACCTCACTTCTCCAACGTGCCAGTGGCCACTGAAGGTGAGCATTTGCCCACTGAGGTTGGTTACGACACCGAACTGCTGTCAGGTCAAGACCCTGGTGAGGAYGACAAGCACATAACATAGTTGACCTTCCCTGACACGGTTTTGACAGTTTGTGCAGAAATTATTCACTTGTGCAAACCCCGAGTTTCTTTAGCTGTCCGGGTGGCTAGTTTCAGACAATCTASCAGGTGAAGAAGCTGTGGATGTCATGGGCTAGCATGGTTACATGTTGTCTGTGATTGTGAGGCCTATTGGATGTACTGCTAAATTCTCAAAAATAAAGTTGGAGGCAGCTTATGGTAGAGAAATGAACATTCAATGATCTGGCAACGGCTCTGGTGGACATTCAGCTCGTGAAACGAACACCTTAGATGTTGCGTTTACGTTGTCGTTCGGTGTAATTAGCTTGTTATCTCGTCGCAACATTTCTTACAAAAGTTTTTACTGTCAACACCTTCAAAACTGGAAATACTGTGTTGTTGAGTGCTGTGCAAGCTTACCCATAAATGCGGACATCCCACACAGTAGATTCACATCCACCCTTTTTACTCTGCAGGGGCTCTGATTGAGACTCCTCCTTATTCAAAACCCTCTCACTGCCTGGCTGCCTGTCTGTCTTTGGAAATAWCCACCGTTGGCAGGAGCGAGGGGGTTGCTGTGGGGAGCTCTTGTGAAGTTGTGAACTCCTAATTTGTTTTGCCTAGTAGGCAGCCAAGTGGAGCCTTTTCAAGATGCTCTTTCCATGCTTTTCGGTGGGGGAAGTCAATTCAGCACAGATGCTCTATAGATGGAGGGAGGGAGGAGAGGAGAGGAAAGGGGGATGCCAGTGAACCGCTAGATAAACAAAACAACAACAGGTGGCGCAACAGGAGTTTGTTACCTGCCTAAACAACTCCACTGATCTGTGCAATGGAGTTTGTCAAAATACACTGAGTGTACAAAACATTAAGAACACCTCCCTAATATTGTGTTCCACCCCTCCCTTTTGCCCTCAGAACAGCCTCCATTCGTCAGGGCATGGACTCAACAAGGTATCGAAAGCYGTCCACAGGACTCCAATGCTTCTCACAGTTGTGTCAAGTTGGCCGGACGTCCTTTGGTTGGTGAGCCATTCTTGATACACACAGGAAACTGTTGAGCGTGAAAACCCAGCAATCCTACAGTTCTTGACGCAACCCGGTGTGCCTGGCGCCTACTACCGTACCCCGTTGAAAGGCACTTAAATATTTTGTCTTGCCCATTCACCCTATGAATGGCTTAAAAATCCTTCTTTAACCTGTGTCCTCCACTTCATCTACACTGATTGAAGTGAATTTAACAAGAGACATCAATAAGGGATCATAGCKTTCACCTGGATTCACCTGGTCAGTCTATGTCATGGAAAGAGCAGGTGTTAATGTTTTTCACACTCAGTGTAGCTCTCTCTCTGTGTAATGAGTAAACAGGTGGGACCATAGCAACCAACACATTAGAATCCCCCATCCCCTCCTTTCCTCTCCCTKTGCATTTTCCTCTATGTATACCAGTATCCACAGCCGGTGTGCATTAGAAGTAATGGCCTTCATAAAAACACATAGTCCCCACAGCCCAGCACGCTTAGCCTAGCCAGGATGGAGGAGTGGCAGAAGCATTAGGAAAGAAAGGTCTGCTGCCCGGAACAAGGATTAATGCCTAATTTAAATTTCTGTAGTGAGCTGAGACTCAACGGGAGGCCAACTCAACTCTTTCTCTCCAATAAACAAGAACCAGCTAGGGCTCGCCAGAGAGATGCCAGGGTCGTGTGTGTGTGTTTCCGTTTGAGGGAGGGGGGGTGCATGTGGCTGTGGCTCTCCTGTACTCCTGTTGTCAACTCAGCCAGAGAGGGTTAAGGACATTAAAAGTTAAAAGCGCTTTGAAACGCTGCCAGAACATTCTCTGACACAGTTAGCTAGAGTTTAGGACGAAGCCAGCATGTTCAAGGGATAGCTAGTCTTTTTATGGTAATAGTGATAGGATAGAATGTGGTCCACTAGTTGAGTTTAGTTAGCACCCGCACTGTTAATAGGGCCTCCTGTTTCCCATCTGGAAGAAGTCCTTATATGGATCTTGGGATTACTGAACAGTTTCCCAGACCAATGCTTGAGTCGCCACAGCATGAGAGCTCATTCTTCACATGCAAGTCCAGTTCARGTGTCACATGGGCTGGTCTGCCATGGGTTGTAGCAAAATAGGTACGAGGGCAATGCACGTCATCACCTTCCAGATGGYATTTTGGCTGTTGAATGGCCTCGTGGCATGTGGCAGTMCAGTTCCRTGGTGTCGCCATCTTTATTAAATGAAATCAAAGTCAAATAAACATTCACGCGTTCACAGATTTGAAGGTGTTATAGCAGGTGCAGCGAAATGCTTTTGTTACTATCTCTACCAGTGCAGTAGAAAGTCTAGCAAATACAATACAAATACACAAATAAAAAAACATCTAAACAAGAAATGACAGAACGAGTCCAATTAACAACCCAGAGTAGATATATTAACGTGAGCATGTGTCAGAATCCAGAATATACAGTGCATTTGGAAATTATTCRGACCCCTTCACTTTTCCCACATTGTGTTACATTACAGACTTAATATCAAATKTATTAAATGTTTTCCCTCATCAATCTACACACAATACCCCATAATGATAAAGCAAAAACAGGTATTTTAAAATGTTTGCAAATGTATAAACCCTTTGCTATGAGACTCGAAATTGAGCTCCATGCATCCTGTTTCCATGGATCATCCTTGAAATGTTTCTGCAACTKAATTGGAATCCACTTGCGGTAAATTCAATTGATTGGACATGWTTTGGAAAGGCACACACCTGTCTAAATAAGATCCCACAGTTGACAGTGCATGTCAGTGTAATGAACAYGRSGGGAGACAGAGAGCTGTTTTCAAGCGCAGGGCGCAGCAGGTGTTTATTGCAAAGGACCACAGGAGGAGGCAGGTAGCTGGGTCCAGGGGCAGGCAGAAGGTCATACACAGGGGATCCAAAAGGGCAACAGTACAGGCAGGGAAAGGCTAGTAACGTAGTCCGGAAGGTCAGGCAATAGGTAGATAACAGGAAATCCGATAGGCTAAAGTACAGGCAGGGAATAGGCAAAAGGCGTCGTCAGTGAGGCAGGCAAAAACTATCAAACACGGGAGGAGTAAATCACAGGAAAAACAGAGCTCTGAAAGACGTGTGTCACAGAACAAACACTACCTCACAGTGATGGGGTGCAAAGAACTGAACTAAATAGTGTGTGATAATGACATACAGGTGTGTGAACAGGTGATTAGAATTCAGGTCACTGGGATCTGGAGAATAAGCTGCGATCAGGGGATCTAGGTGTTTGAGAGTGTGAAGTGGAAATTTGGCAGGAAGGTGAGCTGCGTTCAGGGGATCTACGTGTTTGAGGGTTGAGTTGGAAACATAAGTTACAGTCAGAGCAAAAACCAAGCCATGAGGTCGAAGTAATTGTCCGTAGAGCTCCGAGACAGGATTGTGTCGAGGCACAGATCTAGGGAAGGGTACAAAATATTTCTGCAGCAGTGAAGGTCCCCAAGAACACAGTGGCCTCCGTCTTTCTTAAATGGAAGAAGTTTGGAACCACCAAGACTCTCCTAGAGCTGGCCGCCCGGCCAAACTGAGCAATCGGGGGAGAAGGGCCAGGGAGGCCTTGGTCAGGGAGGTGAACAAGAACCCGATGGTCACTGACAGAGCTCCAGAGTTCTTCTTTCAGGATGAGAGAACCTTCCAGAAGGACAACCATCTCTGCATCACTCCACCAATCAGGCCTTTCTGGTAGAGTGGCCAGGCGAAAGCCAATCCTCAGTAAAAGACACATGACAGCCCGCTTGGAGTTTGCCAAAATGCACCGAAAGGACTCTGACCATGAGAAACAAGATTCCCTGGTCTGATAAAACCAAGATTGAACTCTTTGGCCTGAATGCCAAGCGTCACATCTGGAGGAAACCAGGCACCACTCATCACCTGGCCATTACCATCCCTATGGTGAAGCATGGTGGTGGCAGCATCATGCTGTGGGGATGTTTTCAGTGCCAGGGACAGGGAGACTAATCAGATTCTAGGGAAAGATGAACGGAGCAAAGTACAGAGAGATCCTTGATGAAGACCTTCTCCAGAGCACTCAGGACCTCGGACTGTGGCATAGGTTCACCTTACAACAGGACAATGACCCTAAGCACACAGCCAAGACAACGCAGGAGTGGCTTCGTGACAAGTCTGTGAATGTCCTTGAGTGGCCCAGCCAGAGCCYGGACTTGAACCTGATCGAACATCTCATGAGATACCTGAAAATAGCTGTGTAGCGTCGCTCCCCATYCAACCTGACAGAGCTTGAGAGGATCTGCAGAGAAGAATGGGAGAAACTCCCTAAATACAGGTGGGCCAAGCTTGTAGCATCATACCCAAGAAGACTTGAGGCTGTAATCGCTACCAAAGGTGTTTCTACTAAGTACTGAGTAAAGGGTCTGAATATTTAGGTAAATGTGTATTTTTGTATTTTTAATACATTTGCAAGTTTCTAAAAACCTGTTTTTGCTTTGTAAACATGGGGTATCGTGTGTAGATTGATGAGGGGGAAAAACAATTTAACCTATTTTAGAATAAGGCTGTAACAAAATGTGGAAAAAGTGAAGGGGTCTGAATACTTTCCCGAATGCACTGTAAATATGTGGTGTGTATAGACCCGGAGGGATACAAAGTATATTGAAAGCAGGTACTTCCACACAGATGTGGTTCCTGAGTTAATTAAGCAATTAACATCCYATCATGGTTAGGGTCATGTATAAAAATGTTGGGCAGGCCATTATTTTGGCTACCATGGCTATGCCCCCATAGGATGACAATGCCGCAATCTACAGGGCACAAGTGGTCACTGAATGGTTTGACGAGCATGAAAACGATGTAACCATATGCAAGATCTCAAACCAGAGCTCAACGCAAATGTACACTTATGGRAGATTCTGGAGCGGAGCCTGAGGTAGTGTTTTCCACCACCATCAACAAAAAAACGAATTATGGAATTTCTTATGGAAGAATGGTGTCGCATCCCTCCAATAGAGTTCCAGGCACTTGTAGAATCTACGCCAAGGCGCATTGAAGCCTTCTGGTGGCCCAACAACCCATGAAGACACTTTGTGTTGGCGTTTCCTTTCTTTTGGCAGTTACCTGTACAWACACGTGAATAAACAACAGTATATAAACACAATAAGAGGTGACCARCATTCAATGACTCCATGTAACATGGGGCGTTTGTTTCAAGGTGCAGAGCAGAGTACCGGCCAAGTAGTCGGCTAGTGATGGCTGTTCAACAGACTGATGGMGATTGAGATTGAAGCTGTTTCTCAGKCCCGGCTTAGATGCACCTGTACCGTCTGTCTGCTAGATGGTAGCAGAGTGAAGACCGAGACTTGAGTGACTGATGTCCTTGATGATCTTCTTGGCCTTCCTTTGACACCGAGTGCTGTAAATGTAAATGAACTGCCAGAGGGGGGGACTGATGGTGGAGTGGGCCTATCGAGGTTAGTTCTGGGAGATGCCGGATGGGATTTACATTGGAGAGGTGTGTTGGTTCAATGTGGTGAACACCTTCCATATGAGCTTGTCATCATATCTGGTTGCATCCTCCCGATACACCCTAATGTCATAAAATCAACATGTAAGGCAACYCCAGGGCARACTGGGAGATTCAGGATGGCATTGACATTKGACAGGCACAATTCTTATGAYATGTGAAGGACCACTAAGTTGATGGCATTTCTTGTCAATGAGTGTCAGGTTGGTTTGGTTTATTGTAGTGAACACCTGCCTTATGCGCTTGTCATCACGTGTGGTTGCATCCTCCTCATACAGCATCATGTCCTCCAAGTCAACAAATACATCAACTCCARGGCAGACAGCCAGGATGATGAACATGCCGGCTCAACCCAAACAGCATAAGAGTGCATTGGAACATTGCGCATCACRAATGCAGTGAGCCAGCGCGAGGTCATGTTGGATTCAAGCAGYCGTAYTGAACCAGCAATGAAACAAAGCTTACTTCTCAATAATGAGGTGACATAAGAGCCCAATCCTGGAGCCASAAGTTATACAACAGTCCGAGTTGCCTAATTGAACCGCAAAGAAGCTTGTGATTTAGAATTCTTGGTGTTGCCATGCCAAGCAGTCTGCTGCATTTTCTGTATGSAGAGAATGGCGTTTGAGTGTAATTATGACGCCATAATGGATTTGAAGTTAAACGGATTTGGAGCCTAACGTAATTACAAGTGGCTGAATGAAAATAAATGACAGTTTTCACTCTCAACCCACTTATTTTCCTTAGAGACGATTATATTACAATAGCCACGTCATCATAAAACATGTATGTGTTTTTTGTCAGTCGGGACCATATGCCACTGAATGAGAGGAAATTTTACTCGGAAAGTTGTTTATTAATCAGCTACCAAAAAGGAAAGCTTACATTCATCATACATATTGATAGTTCATATTTCTGCATTCTGCCTATTGTATTATTATTCTATTATTCCTAACTTACTGAGTGTAGAGCTGATTACAATACAATACAATTACATCAAATAAACGTGGAACTGTTTGTATTTTTGTCAGGCAGGACCATTTGCACATTTTGAGGTTAGTGAGGTGTTACAATAATCTACCAATTTAACTCCTTTTGCAGTAAAATATTTTCTTCACAACTATCCATTTCATAAATGGGAGACAGATGTGAAAAAACATGGTTGTCTTTTGTTTTTGTTATCTCAAAAATGAAAGCCCTTTTTGAGGATGGACCACTAGCCTAATATACCGTAAAAGTATTTGAGAATGTTCTCACTTGTATGGAGTGAGCAATCTAGGCTCCTTTTAACCAAACATTTCTGACCACATTTCTGTAGTCAGATGGCTTCCTTTTTCTTGACACACTTACTTCCTGTTTCACTCAAACCAGAAAGTGGCTATGGATATGGCTAGGGAGTGACCGGGGCGGAGCCCACAGTCTACACACATCTCTAAGGGAGAATCTCAGTGGTCGTGGAGCGTGCCAATTCGTTAGTAGGCAAACAGAAAAATGTCTTCCCCCTCCTTGATAGCCACCTTTTCGATATCTGCCACGCCCCCATTGAATCAGCTGTTTTGTAGCAGGAGAAAAGCATGCACACCTTTGAAAATGGTGCGCAACTTATCGTTCTATTTCTAAAATGTCTGCAACTAGCAAAATGTATTTGAACACTTCACACATATTTTGGGATTGCTCCTATCACAGGAGGCTGCTGAGGGGAGAACAGCTCATAATAATGGCCGGAACAGAGCAAATGGAATGGCATCAAAAACCTGGAAACCATGTATTTGATACCATTCCACCCATTCCGCTCCAGTCATTACCACGAGCCCGTTCTCCCCAATTAAGGTGCCACCATCCTCCTGTGCCTCCTATGTAAACGTAATCTGCCTGATGTGCTAGTGGACAAGGAAAGTTTCGTTTCATACAAGCACATTTGTTTCCACATTTCCACAGGAGAGGACAGAGGTAGGAGGAGTTAGCAAAAACCAATTGAGAATCTCTTAATGAACCATGGGACCATGTGTGTTACATATTTACCTAGGGACGATTCTCAATGTGTTACTGTATACTTTGGGAGCGTTACACATTGCAGCCGACTTCAAAGGCGAGTCGAGATCTACAAATGACCCAGCATTATAAATATCTGCTCAACATTAATTGTAGCTCAGTCAGTCACAATTTATTTAGTTTTGATGCCCTTGAACACGGCCTTTATGTGCGTACAGTATATACAAAACATAAAGTGTATGATATGCAGAAGTCTGTCGCTCGGGTTTTAGGATATCACCTCACAAGGGTTGCATGTTGGAACACAGGTACAGCTCTGACGCATGGTTACACACAAAGATATAGTCAGCAAGTGAAAAAGTCACAAATTATTAATAAATGTGGAGCAGAAAAGTGAGCACTTAGTTTTCTATAAATGTACTTTTCCATTCATAAAACTAAGTGCCCCACTTTCCGTGACATGAGTTGCTCCTCTACATCAGTGTGCCTCATGCAGTGAGCCTCATTTTTTTTATTTTACCTTTATTTTACCAGGTAGGCAAGTTGAGAACAAGTTCTCATTTACAACTGCGACCTGGCCAAGACAAAGCAAAGCAGTTTGACACATACAACAACACAGAGTTACACATGGAGTAAAACAAACATACAGTCAATAATACAGTACAAAAACAAGTCTATATACAATGTGAGCAAATGAGGTGAGATAAGGGAGGTAAAGGCAATAAAAAGGCCACGGTGGCGAAGTAAATACAATATAGCAATTAAAAACACTGGAATTGTAGATTTGCAGTAGCTGAATGTGCAAAGTAGAAATACTGGGGTGCAAGGGAGTTAAATAAATAAATAAATACAGTAGGGGATGGGGTAATTGTTTGGGCTATTTATAGATGGGCTATGTACAGGTGCAGTGATCTGTGAGCTGCTCTGACAGCTGGTGCTTAAAGCTGGTGAGGGAGATAAGTGTTTCCAGTTTCAGAGATTTTTGTAGTTCGTTACAGTCATTGGCAGCAGAGACCTGGAAGGAGAGGCGGCCAAAGGAGGAATTGGCCCTGGGGGTGACCAGTGAAATACACCTGCTGGAGCGCGTGCTACAGGTAGGTGCTGCTATGGTGACCAGCGAGCTGAGATAAGGCGGGACTTTACCTAGCAGGGTCTTGTAGATAACCTGGAACCAGTGGGTTTGGCGACGAGTATGAAGCGAGGGCCAGCCAACGAGAGCGTACAGGTCGCAGTGGTGGGTAGTATATGGGGCTTTGGTGACAAAACGGATGGCACTGTGATAGACTGCATCCAATTTGTTGAGTAGGGTGTTGGAGGCTATTTTGTAAATGACATCGCCGAAGTCGAGGATCGGTAGGATGGTCAGTTTTACGAGGGTATGTTTGGCAGCATGAGTGAAGGATGCGAAATAGGAAGCCAATTCTAGATTTAACTTTGGATTGGAGATGTTTCATGTGAGTCTGGAAGGAGAGTTTACAGTCTAACCAGACACCTAGGTATTTGTAGTTGTCCACATATTCAGAACCGTCCAGAGTAGTGATGCTGGGCGGGCGGGCAGAGATCGGTTGAAGAGCATGCATTTAGTTTTACTTGTATTTAAGAGCAGTTGGAGGCTACGGAAGGAGAGTTGTATGGCATTGAAGCTCGTATGGAGGTTAGTTAACACAGTGTCAAAAGAAGGGCCAGAAGTATACAGAAGGGTGTCGTCTGCGTAGAGGAGGATCAGAGACTCACCAGCAGCAAGAGCGACATCATTGATGTATACAGAGAAAAGAGTTGGCCCAAGAATTGAACCCTGTGGCACCCCCATAGAAACTGCCAGAGGCCCGGACAACAGGTCCTCCGATTTGACACACTGAACTCTATCGGAAAAGAACCAGACGAGGCAATCATTTGAGAAACCGAGGCTGTTGAGTCTGCTGATGAGGATGTGGTGATTGACAGAGTCGAAAGCCTTGGCCAGGTCAATGAATACGGCTGCACAGTATTGTTTCTTATCGATGGCGGTTAAGATATCGTTTAGGACCTTGAGCGTGGCTGAGGTGCACCCATGACCAGCTCTGAAGCCAGATTGCATAGTGGAGAAGGTACGGTGGGATTCGAAATGGTCGGTAATCTGTTTGTTAACTTGGCTTTCGAAGACCTTAGAAAGGCAGGATAGGATAGATATAGGTCTGTAGCAGTTTGGGTCAAGAGTGTCCCCCCCTTTGAAGAGGTGGATGACCGCAGATGCTTTCCAATCTTTGGGAATCTCAAACGACACGAAAGAGAGGTTGAACAGGCTAGTAATAGGGGTTGCAACAATTTTGGCAAATCATTTTAGAAAAAAAAGGTTCCAGATTGTCTAGCCCGGCTGATTTGTAGGGGTCCAGATTTTGTCGCTCTTTCAGAACATCCGCTGACTGGATTTGGGAGAAGGAGAAATGGGGAAGGCTTGGGCGAGTTGCTGTGGGGGGTGCAGTGCTGTTGACCGGGGTTGGGGTAGCCAGGTGGAAAGCATGGCCAGCCGTAGAAAAATGCTTTTTGAAATTCTCAATTATAGTGGATTTTTCGGTGGAGACAGCGTTTCCTATCCTCAGTGCAGTGGGGAGGAGGTGCTCTTATTCTCCATGGACTTTACAGTGTCCCAGAACTTTTTTGAGTTTGTGTTGCAGGAAGAACATTTCTGCTTGAAAAAGCTAGCCTTGGCTTTTCTAACTGCCTGTGTATATTTGTTCCTAACTTCCCTGAAAAGTTGCATATCTCGGGGGCTGTTCGATGCTAATGCAGAATGCCACAGGATGTTTTTGTGCTGGTTAAGGGCAGTCAGGTCTGGAGAGAACCAAGGGCTACATCTGTTCCTGGTTCTAAATTTCTTGAATGGGGCATGCTTATTTAAGATGGTGAGGAAAGCATTTTTAAAGAATAACCAGGCATCCTCTACTGACGGGATGAAGTCAATATCCTTCCAGGATACCCGGGCCAGGTCGATTAGAAAGGCCTGCTCGCTGAAGTGTTTCAGGGAGCGTTTGACAGTAATGAGTGGAGGTCGTTTGACCGCTGACCCATTACGGACACAGGCAATGATCGCTGAGATCTTGATTGAAAACAGCAGAGGTGTATTTAGAGGGCAAGTAGGTTCGGATGATATCTATAAGGGTGCCCGTGTTTACGGCTTTGGGGTTGTACCTGGTAGGTTCATTGATAATTTGTGTGAGATTGAGGGCAACAAGCTTAGATTGTAGGATGGCCGTGGTGTTAAGCATGTCCCAGTTTAGGTCAACTAGCAGCTCATGCAGTGAGCCTCGTGCAGTGAGCCTCTGTTCTTTTTATGAATGAAGCATGGAAGCGCTGTTTTCTGTCTCTGCACCTCTACAAACATGTGGGGTGCCCAAACATGCCTCGTCTCATTCTGAAATATGTGTGTGTGAGCACCTCTGTATGAATCAGGCCTTGCGCTAGCTAGACCGAGTACCACAGCAATATAGCTATCTAGCTAATCCTGTTTCGTTCCCTTGGAATGGGTAAAGCGGCACAGGAGAGCTGAGTCAGTAGGAGACGGATCCACCCAGCCCTCCCCTGCATTCATCCACACTTTACACAGCCTATTGAAATGTTTATTCAGAAGAAGTGATTCAATACACAACATTCAAAGGCCCCACACTGAGTACAGAGATGACATACATTGTGACATGATTCTACTGCCGCATGGATCAGATGGTTTACCCTTCACCTTCTTATGAATGCATCATATTTATCACAGATAAGTGTGTGTGTGTTGTAAAACAGCTGAATTATGAGTGTACTGACTCAGGGTTGAAATGCTCACTTTTTAAAAAACATTTCAGCACTGATTTAGGCCTACACACCACTCAAGGACGCTATGAATAAACATATGATACTAAATGGTTGCTGACTGTGTGTATTAGTTTCATAAATGACGCAATTCATAGTGACGCAATCTGTTTGGTGCCAAATCTGATCTTCTCATACACAATTTAGACTGCAAACCAACTTGAAGGGCGACATATGCTTAGACTTCTATCACTACAACATGCAAATAGACCGACGTCTATGTGCTTGATGTAATGGCGTGTGGGTAAATACTGAGCTCTTCCGGATCCACGGGTTTATATTCCGATTGAAATGTCTGATCCCGTGGAAGGATGTCCTCAGCTATGCTACATGTAGGACACATGTTTCGTCAGCGGGATGCGTCTGTCCCAGAGGACTCGCAAACTTAGAGGATCATCCCAAAGGATACTATTCCCTATATAGTGCACTACTTTTTGCGTCAATTGGGACGCACACAAAAATGTACCAGTAACTGAAATGCTTCACAAGGCCTCTAAACTAATCAGAAAATCCATACTTCATTAGACTTCTTTTCTAACAGGGCCTAAGGTGGTAAGAGTGTTTTGAAAGGAGGATGCAGTGACCATACTCCTTCTTATCCAACGATTAAATCAATACAGATAGGAAGGAATCTTCATATGGTCGCCACAACAACAAACTCCCAAGACTTGCACAATGGTAACAGGTCGGCAGGCCTATGATTCCACCAACGCATGGATTGTTCCCGGGGCTAGAATTAGACAAAGACAGATAAAGAGTGATGTCATAGGTTATCATAAATCGAAAAGATTCTTCTTCAAAAACAAGCACATCACTTGTGTAAATAAGAAACATGTATTGAAATGTGTGTGTGTGTGTGTGAGARAGAGAGTGCCTGTGTGATGTTTGCTATGAAAGGAGAGAGTAGAGTAGTAACTGAAAAGGAAAGTACATGAAACAATCAACTACAAACAACGGGCTGAAGCCTAGAGTACAGCAGAGATACTCAACTGGGGGTTCTGTATCTGTTTAAGTCAATTAGCAGTAAAACAATTAAATGCAATTGCAAAACAGTGCCTTGTTCAGTGAGGGGACTTAAACGGGAATCTTGTACTCCACACTCAAAACAACTAGGCTAATTTGTATTTGCTCATCGCCACCATGGCACTGAGGACCCAGGGAGTTCAGACACTGTCGGGAGTTTCAGAGCCTCCTGATTAGAAGGGAAATCATCTGGATGACATCAACAATGATTTTTATCATAATTTTTGTACATTGCTTGGCAATGTTGTGGTGCATTTCGCTTGTCAGGCTTTGACCAGTGTTTGGCCCAAAGATGTTGCCTTTTGTGTTTCCGCCCCTTTGAGCCCAGTCAAACACCGCTTGCTTATTCATTGGGGTGCAACATTGAAAAAGATTGCATATGCCTACCCCTGTGTTGCTCCTGTCCTTACACTCCCTTTCACACTCAACTTTGCATTACATCTACCATAAAGAGAACAAACAGTTGCCTTCTTCAAATAAAATCTAATTTTATTAGTCACATGCGCCACATACAACCTTACAGTGAAATGCTTACTTACAAGCCCCTAACCAACAATAAAGTTTTAAAAATACGAATAAAAATACGAAATAAAAGTAACAAGTAGTTAAAGAGCAGCAGTAAAATAACAATCGCGAGAAGACATACAGGGGGTACCGGTTAGTCGAGGTAATCGAGGTAATATGTATATGTAGGTAGAGTTATTAAAGTGACTATGCATAGATAATAACAGAGAGTAGCAGCGGCGTAAAAGGGGGGGCAATGCAAATAGTCTGGGTAGCCATTTGATTAGATGTTCAGGAGTCTTATGGCTTGGGAGTAGAAGCCTCTTGGACCTAGACTTGGGGCTCCGGTACCGCTTGCTGTGCGGTAGCAGAGAGAACAGTCTATGACTAGGGTGGCTGGAGTCTTTGACAATTTTTAGGCGCTTCCTCTGACACCGCCTGGTATAGAGGTCCTGGATGGCAGGAAGCTTGGCCTCGGTGATGTACTGGGCCGTACGCACTACCCTTTGTAGTGTCTTGTGGTGGGAGCCCGAGCAGTTGCCATACCAGGCAGTGATGTAACCAGTCAGGATGCTCTCGATGGTGCAGCTGTAGAACCTTTTGAGGATCTGAGGACCCATGCCAAATATGTTCAGTCTCGTGAGGGGGAATAGGTTTTGTCGTGCCCTTTTCACGACTGTCTTGGTGCGCTTGACCATGTTAGTTTGTTCGTGATGTGGACACCAAGGAACTTGATACTCTCAACCTGCTCCATTATAGCCCCGTCGACGAGAATGGGGGCGTGCTCGGTCCTCCTTTTCCTGTAGTCCACAATCATCTCCTTTGTCTTGATCACGTTGAGGGAGAGATTGTTGTCCTGGCACCACACGGCCAGGTCTCTGACCTCCTCCCTATAGGCTGTCTCGTCGTTGATCAGGCCTGCCACTGTTGTGTCATTGGCAAACTTAATGATGGTGTTGGAGTTGTGCCTGGCTGTGCAGTCATGAGCGAACAGGGAGTACAGGAGGGGAATGAACACGCAGCCCTGATGGGCCCCTGTGTTGAGGATCAAAGTGGCGGATGTGTTGTTACCTACCCTTACCACATGGGGGCGGCCCGTCAGGAAGTTCAGTATCCAGTTGTAGAGTGAGGTGTTTAGTGCCAGGGTCCTTAGCTTATTGATAAGCTATGAGGGCACTATGGTGTTGAAAGCTGAGCTGTAGTCAATGAATAGCATTCTCACATAGGTGTTACTTTTGTCCAGGTGGGAAAGGGCAGTGTTGAGTTCAATAGAGATTGCATCATCTGTGGTGGATCATCTACTGCTCAAATTGAAGACGGCACCAGAGAAGATGGCTGACGTTTTACGTGCTCCTAACCGATTGTGTTTTTATGTTCATTTTTTTGCGTTCTTTTAACTTATTTTTAACCTATTTTGTACATAATGTTGCTGCTACCGTGTCTTATGACCAAAAATAACTTTTGGACATCAGAACAGAGATTACTCACCACAAACTGGCAGAAGCTTTTTTTCCCCTTTAACGAGTCCGACGAGCCCGACATACTGCTTTCCCGGGAACAGGCCCAAATCCCTGTCATTTGCGTGAAGGGACGACGGAGAAAAATAAGACGGAGATTGGGCTGCCTTCTGAGAATTCGTAGGCGATTGAATAAACCCCCCCCCCCCCTGCCTTCCGTCCTACTAGCTAACGTGCAATCATTGGAAAATAAAATCAACGACCTACGAGGAAGACAAAACTACCAACGGGACATTAAAAACTGTTATATCTTCGTGGCTGAAAGCTGGCTGGTTATACGCTGTATCGGCAGGATAGAACAGCAGCGTCTGGTAAGACAAGGGGTGGCGGACTACGAGTACATGTAAACAACAGCTGGTGCACGATATCTAAGGAAGTCTCAAGGTTTTGCTCGCCTGAGGTAGAGTATCTCATGATAAGCTGTAGACCACACTATCTACCTAGGGAGTTTATCTGTTTATTTTGTACTGTTTTGCTAGCACAGACTGGAATATGTTCTGGGATTCTTCCAATGGCATTGAGGAGTACGCCACATCAGTCATTGGCTTCATCAATAAGTGCATCGATGACGCCGTCCCCACAGTAACCCTACGTACATACCCCAACCAGAAGTCATGGATTACAGGCAACATCCTCACTAAGCTAAAGGCTAAAGCTGCCGCTTTCATGGAGCGGGACTCTAACCCGTAAACTAAAAATAAATCCTGCTATGCCCTCCGACGAACCATAAACAGGCAAAGTGTCAATACAGGACTAAGATCGAATCATATTACACCGGCTCTGACGCTCGTCGGGTGTGGCAGGGCTTGCAAAACATTACAGACTACAACGGGAAGCACAGCTGAGAGCTGCCCAGTGACACGAGCCTGCCAGACGAGCTAAACTACTTCTATGCTCGCTTCGAGGAAAATAACACAAACATGCATGAGAGCATCAGTTGTTCCGGACGACAGTGTGATCACGCTCTCCGCAGACGATGTGAGTAAGACCTTTAAACAGGTCAACATTCAAGGCCGCAGGGCCACACGGATTACCAGGACGTGTACTGCGAGCATGCGCTGACCAACTGGCAAGTGTCTTCACTGACATTTTAAACCACTCTCTGTCCGAGTCTGTAATACAAACATGTTTTAAGCAGACCACCATAGTCCCTGTGCCCAATGACACTAAGGTAACCTGCCTAAATTGCTACCAACMCGTAGCACTCACGTCTGTAGCCATGAAGTGCTTTGAAAGGCTGTTCATGGCTCACATCAACACCATTATCCCAGGTACCCTAGACTCACTCCAATTTGCATACCGCCCCAACAGATCCACAGATGTGTGGGCAACACATGTCCCCCTGCTTTGGTTGGGTTTGGTTACTTCTCCAAAAGACAGTACAGTCTACAAACAGATGCTTAAGCTTTTTACTCTGTGCGTTTTGGTTAAGTTGTGAAAGTTTAAAAAACCCACTATGGATGCTCGGCTTCTTCCTAAGCTCCCTTCCCTCTCCCTGGCCGCCATAACTCTCATCGCCTGTTAAAAATGCAGCAGCAAGAGGAACTCTGTTCTGAAAGTAAGATGAATATTAAATCACGTGTGCTAATGAGGTGGACCGCATAATAAGCAGCCATAGGGGCTATGATTCATTCCCAGCGCTTCGTGCTAAATAATATACAGCGATATCTGGAGGACAGAGGACAGCCTAGGCTAGATTATCGTGTGTGTGTGTGGGGGGTGGGGGGGGGTTCTGTAAAGTGTGTGTGTGTACTGCAGATATGCATGGGGGTAATATCCAGGCTAAAGGGACAGGGGAACTGTAACACTATAGTCTGATGGGCCAGGTTAGGGCAGGGAAGGGCAGTGGGAGGGGTGTTAGGGATAGAGGATCGAGAGGATCAGCTGAAGCATGATGGGACAACTTAGCCCACCAACCAACTCACTCATTCTGCTCAAATATATGCAGGCTCATGCCTTTGGGCACTCTGTCCTGAAATGGGTGAGTCCTTGGCAGCATCCCAAATGGCACCCTATTCCCTATTTCGTGCACTACTTTTCACCAGGGTCTTAAATAGTGCACCATATAAATAATAGGGTGCCATTTTGTACGCARCCAGAGACTCAGAAAGCAGGGCTGGGCTGCTGACTGCATTGTCATCAAATTATGTCTGCACTTCGTAAATAATTAGCTTCTCCATATTCAAATGTGGCTGCTGGCGCCAGTACTGTGGCTTACATTATGCGTGTGAGAGAGAAGAGAATATGAGGAGAATATGTTGTAGCAGACCACCATAGCTACACATACAGATTATCATCATAGTTGTGTGTGTGTGTATATAGTCCCAGCATGCGGTTCTTTAGGGGTAAATGCGCCGAGCTAGCACGTTATTATTCCATTGAGCTGTCATTTGAATAAGTGGTTGTGACGTTTGGCGTTAGGAGGGAATGAGTGTCCAGGGCTCAGACCGGGGCTGGGGCTTATCCCTCGAAGGCAATTATGCGTTACACATGAGCTGGCTGGGCAGCATCAAACAATTCTGTCTTTATCACTGCAAGACTTAGGGCTGCCAAGCCTGCAACAATTCCAGCCAGTACAGCAGCAGATATATAGCCTATAGCGCAAGGCAAAGGACAAGGATCTCAAGGACAAAACTTTGATGTGTAGCTAGCTAGATGGAACGTTACATTGTTCTTTGTAAAGCCGTTCTTACTTAATCATTTCTCGGGAAAATAGATATCGCTGCAGAGCGGGAGACAGAGAGAGCGTTGGTGTGATTACTATAGCAATATGCGTTGACATCGGTTAATAGATGTTAATCCAATCTCTTCAGCAGTATTAATACTTGTCTACTTTACAAAAAACGACACATCTAAACTCAACTCAAACTCATTAACACCCGTGTTATGACTTCATACCATGCCATTAGGAGCATTACAGATTGCAGGCCTTTGTCTTCTCATATTGTAACATTGCTTACTCTAGGTAAGTGGTTTTCAAACCTCCCCCCGGGGAGCCTCAAACATTTCACCATTTTGTTGTATCCCTGAACTAATTCACCTGATCAAGGGCTGGATAATTAGCTGATATATTGGATCAGCTGTGCGAGCACTGGAATAGGTCGCCTGGGGGTCCCAGAGGAGAGGTTTGAAAACCCCTGGTCTAGATAGCCCATCTCATACCTGTCACGGCTTGATATGTGTTCGAGCCTTGAAGTCACAGGGACATTTGTGAGCGTACATGAGGGGCACAGTGTTGCCACTTGAAAGGAAAAGTACACAGGCTGCAGTGTTCACTGAACCAGATCATTGAGCGACAGAAGCAATGGCAGGATGTCAGAGCATAGATACAAGTCTATTGGAGACTGACAAGTAGCAATAAACTGTTTAAATATACCTATACAATTGTAGCTAGCTAGAATGCAATATTTTGATTTGATTATGCCTACTGTCTGGAGGTTGAGGATGGAGAGAAGCTCAAATACAGAGGTGTACAGAGATGACCATTACTGTATGGAGGACTAAGTAATAAGGCTACTCCTGAATTACTTTTGAAGTGTGGTGTTCTTTCTGGCCCCTTGTAACTGCCGTAGCATTACCCAAGTGGGTGCTGCATTTTGGTAGTACTGAAGAGTAGCTAGCTACTTGTCCAGTGGCTAGAATGAAATTAAATGAACTTCATCTGACAGAGTCCTACTACGAAGCCACAGAAGGCGTCGATGGCGATACACTGTGGTGGCAACGTGCTGCCTGCCTGTACTTATTCAAGGGTTTTTCTTTATTTTCTACTATTTTCTACTTTGTAGAATTTATTTTATTTTATTTTTTTGTCTAAAGTATTTATGTAAATAGTGAATAAGAAGGGACCAAGTACAGAGCCCTGGGGCACACCATTAGACAAGACAATTTAACAGACATGAGCCCATCAAATTGAGTGCACTGAGTTCTTTCAGACAGATAGTTAGCAAACCATGCAACTGCATGCTCCGAAAGACCTACGCTCGACAATCTCTGCCTCAGCATGATCAAATGTATCAAAAGCTTTAGTGAGATCAATAAAAAGACAGTGCTGTTTTTTTGTCAAGGGCTTCAGTGATATCATTTAAGCCTACATGGCTGCTGTAATTGTGCTATGCTTCTTCCTGAAGCCCGACTGGTACATTGATAAAATATAGCTATATATATTAAAACTCTTTTAGCTGTTCACTAACAAGGGTTTCAAGTATTTTTGCCAAGGGTCATCGTTTTTCAGATTTTTTTTATAATTATACGCCAAAGTTGGATCTCCCTCTTAAAAGTGGTAGGACAAATGCTGATTTCCAGATCTTTGGAATTTCATTACATTCCAGGGTTAGATTGAACAGATTAAAACTCTTAGAAATTCTCTTACGAATAAARCGTGGGTTTGTCTTAGGAACCTTAGTATTTCTAACAGCAACAACTGCACAATGGTCACTTAAATCMTTACAAAAAAACACCAACTGCAGAATATTTATGTGGAACATTTGTCAATATCAAATCAATCAGGGTAGATTTCTCTGGACATTTGAGATTTGGGCGGTGGGTGATTTAATCAACTGGGTAAGATTCATAGAATTACAAAACATTTTAAAATCGTCAGACACCGGCTTTAACCAACACCAGTTGAGATCACCAATCAAAATAATTTCACTGTGAAGAAGTTTAGACATAAGGTTCATCAGAGAAGAAAGTGCATCACAGAGAGCAGAGAGGTTCCCTTTGAAACCTCAAGATTCATAGCAAGAAATTGTTTACAAATAGTTGTTTCAGACTTTGCCACACTGACAAGGAATGTAGGCTTTACATATATAGCCACACCCCCACCTTTCTTAACTCGATCAGTGCGATACACATTCTAACCATTTATACAAATATCCTTATCAAGAACAGACTTGCTGAGCCAGGTTTCAGGAAACACAATTACATCAGCATCACTGATTTAGCCCAAATCCTAACCCCACCCATTTTTGACAACAATGAAAAATGAAAAATACCAAAACCAGATCTAGATTTAAAATCAGAGGGAGTTTGGAGACATTTCATATCAGGGCCAGGGTTAGGTTACACGTTACTTGATATCAACAAAAGAAGAATAACTAGGCACCTCTGTTTAATAACCTTGCACGGTTTCTATTTTTTAAGAGACCTACTGCAAGCAAATTCTACAAGTAGGATTCCAGACAACACAAAACAGTCATTTAAAACCATTAGACTTTGGTAGTGACACAAGTTCGTACTGTTCACATGCCACAAATGCATCGGCACTTGGACGAGTGGACCAAGTGAAAAAGAACGAGTTCCCGCAGACAAAATGTCTACTGGACGGGAGAGCACATTGTCAGATGTACTCATCGAGCGACAATGTTCGTTTTCTCCAGAGTTCAGTAAAGTCAGTGCACAAAGCAATACCACAAAAACTGTCATTTTCTCTGAGCGATATAAGAAATAGTGGCCAAGGAAAGGGGAGAGAGGGACTGTGTGTACTGTATGTATGAGTTTGTATGTAAAGGCCAGCCAGAGAGAGGGTTACTTTGGTAAACTTCAAGTAAAGAAGTGCAAATCCGATTGTATTAAGGGAGCTTCTCCCATTCTTCTCTACAGATCCTCTCAAGTTCTGTCAGGCTGGATGGAGAGCGTCGCTGCACAGCTATTTTCAGGTCTCTCCTGAGATGTTCAATCAGATTTAAGTCCGGGCTCTGGCTGGGCCACTCAAGGACATTCAGAAGCCACTCCTGTGTTGTCCTGTTGGAAGGTGAACCTTCGCCCCCAGTCTGAGATCCTGAGCACTCTGGAGCAGGTTTTCATCAAGGATCTCTCTGTACTTTGCTCCGTTCATCTTTTCCTCGATCCTGACTAGTCTCCCAGTCCCTGCCGCTGAAAAACATCCCCACAGCATGATGCTGCCACCACCATGCTTCACCGTAGGGATGGTGCCAGGTTTCCTCCAGATGTGACACTTGGTATTCAGGGCAAAGAGTTCAATCTTGGTTTCATCAGATCAGAGAATCTTGTTTCCCATGGTCTGAGAGTCCTTTAGGTGCCTTTTAGCAAACTCCAAGCAGCCTGTCATGTGCCTTTTACTGAGGAGTGGCTTCCGTGTGGCCACTCTACCATAAAGGCTTGATTGGTCGAGTGCTGCAGAGATGGTTGTCCTTCTGGAAGGTTTTCCCATCTCCGTAAAGGAACTCTGGAGCTCTGTCAGAGTGACCATCGGGTTCTTGTTCACCTCCCTGACCAAAGCCCTTCTCCCCCAATTGTGCAGTTTGGCCAGGCGGCCAGTTCTAGGAAGAGTCTTGGTTGTTCCAAACTTCTTCCATCTAAGAATGATGGAGGCCACTGTGTTCTTGGGGACCTTCAATGCTGCAGAAATGCTTTGGTACCCTTCCCCAGTTCTTTGCCTCGACACAATCCTGTCTCAGAGCTCTATGGACAATTTGACCTTACAGCTTGGTTTTTGCTCTGACATGCACTGTCAACTGTGGGAGCTTATATAGACAGGTGTGTGCCTTTCCAAATCATGTCCAATCAAG
Source organism: Salvelinus sp. IW2-2015 (assembly GCF_002910315.2). Classification (NCBI taxonomy): domain Eukaryota; kingdom Metazoa; phylum Chordata; class Actinopteri; order Salmoniformes; family Salmonidae; genus Salvelinus; species Salvelinus sp. IW2-2015. The sequence continues at coordinate 1,428,041 of NC_036864.1, forward strand.
TTGTAGAAACATCTCAAGGATGATCAATGGAAACAGGATGCACCTGAGCTCAATTTCAAGTCTAATAGCAAATGATCTGAATACTTATGTAAATTGGGGTATTTCTGTTTTTTTTTATTTTTTTTTATACATTTGCAAATATTTTGTAAAAACCTGTTTCACTTTTTCATTATGGGGTATTGTGTGTAGATTGATTCTCATTTTTTWAAATCCATTTTAGAATAAAACTAACATAACAAAMWGTGGAGAAAGTAAAGGGGCCTGAATACTTTCAGAATTCACTACAATACTTTCACAGAATTTATTTAGTCCATAAAGGAAAATAATTCAGAAACGGTACAGTTGCTTTATTATCCAACTTGTGTCCTTTCTGTCATCCTGTGAACCCTGTTCATCGCTGCTCACAGCGATATTTAATACCATCATTCATTACAGACCGGAGGAGCACTAAAGCAGAGTTCACTGATGATAACCACGGCAACCGTGTGTACTGTACTGTATGGACAGTTCTGTGCACTGTGGTCTCTCTGTGGAGCCGTAGCTACCACGCAGAGTTCAACATGTAGAGCCATAGAAATACAGCAGCTAGAGAGCAGACWAATCCATTACAAACACTCCAATTTGCATTCCTCTCTTTAGAAAGTGATCATCTTGACCCGCCCCCGTCAGAGAGAGAGACACAGCTGCATGTGAGCTCTCACATTTTTCAACATGTTTWAAAAAAAATAAAAGGATAGATTTGGAGTTAGATAATATGCAGGATGCTACCCTCCACAGCATGGCCTTCGCTCCAGATCAAAACTCCAAACCTACAACCTCATTTTGACTATACGGAGGGTGCTGTAGCAAGCAAACAGCAGAGACCTGAGGACACCATCCAACCTGGAACTGAGTCAGTAGTGTTTGGTCTGATGCTATTTTAAAAGCCAAGAAGAAAAATGAAAAAATAAAGTACACTACAATGATATGTTTTATTTTATGGGGACTGAATGCTGAGTTAAGGCTCCCAGGCTTGCAAGGACAGACCAGATACACATTCAATCAGCACTAAGGTGTGAAGTAAACGGTGTCGAGGCCTTCGGGGCCAACAAGTGGCAGGAGTCTTTGAAGCATCCTCTGAAGCCCTCTCCTGCTGTTCAGAGACCATTCACTRGCATTTTCTACAAGAAATCTGCCTCCAGAAATATAAGCTTCTCCCAAGTGGGTGTGACACCTACTCCCGTTGCCTGCTGCACTGCTGCTTGGATTCCACCTGGCGATCTGTTCACTGTCTGCCCTGGCCTGTCTCCCCCTGTCTGGTACAGGTAMCCCCACCACACTCACCCCTCTCTCACGAGCTTCTGCTCGCTTCCAGCACACACGCACTGTTGGGGCGAGTGACTCTGAACTTAAAATGGCTAGCCCCAAGTCGTTTTATATTTGATTACTTTCTTGAGCATTTTKCTACTTGCCTCATGACTYYTGCATACTTTGTGGACTACAAACTTTCTTTRCCCAACCATGGGACAGACTGTTTGTTCCCATACTCGGGAATCTTGTTGCCATCTGATGCACATTCAGATGTCATAAATCAGCACTGCAGAGCTCTCCCTGTCCTCTGCCATGCCTTGATTGTATTACTGTTGATGATATCTGGAAATGTGCATGTAYACCCTGGCCCATCTACTGTTGCTAGCCCCAATTCTGAHTTGTGCTCTGATATCTGCTTCCCTGATTTCTGCTTTCGTAAAAGCCTGGGTTTTCTGCATGTCAACACTAGAGGCTTATTACCTAAAATGGATCAACTGAAAGTGTTGGTTCACAGCTCCAATCCAGATGTGTTGGTCATTACTGAGACGGGGTTAAGGAATGAAGTGTTTTGAATACTGATGTTAACCTTTCTAGTTATAACCTTTTTCGGCAAGACAGATCTTCCAAAGGTGGGGGAGTGGCAATCTTTACCAAGGATCACCTTCAGGGCTCGGTTGTCTTCACCAAGCCCGTCCCCAAACAATTTAATTTGCTGATTTTAAGCATTAAACTTTCAAATAGCTCTTTGTTGACTGTTGCTGGGTGCTACCGTCATCCATCAGCACCGGCCCTAAACTCTCTCCTGGCCCCTTACACCAAGTCTGAATTTGTCCTGCTAGGTGACCTAAACTGGGACATGCTTAAACCACCTAACCAAGTCCTAAAGCAACAGGACTCCCTAAATCTCTCAGATTATTACCAATCCCACAAGGTATGACTCCAAACACCCAGAAAAGGCTACTCTCTTCGATGTTATCCTCACAAATAATCCTGATAGGTATCAGTCTGGTGTTTTCTGTAATGACCTTAGTGATCACTGTTTTACAGCCTGTGTTTGTAATGGCTGCTCAGTGAAACGACCTGTCCTGATGTGTCATAGACGCTAGCTAAAAAACTTCAATGAGCAAGCCTTCCTTCATGAACTGGCCTCTGTAAAATGGTATAGAATCAGCTTGATCCCCTCTGTTGAAGACGCTTGGAACTTGTTTTTTGATATTTTCTGTGGAATTGTTAACAAACATGGCCCCATAAAGAAAATTTGAATTAAAAACAGGTTCTGCCCCTGGTTCGACAGTGATCTTGCAGAGTTACTCCACCTCAAGAATTGCATTTGGCTAAAGGCTCGGCACACGCATACTCAGGCTGACTGGCTCTCGTTCAGGCAAATGTGAAATAATTGCGCTCAGGCTATCCGGAAGGCCAAAGTTAGTTACTTTAAGGAGCAGTTCGCTCTCTGTGGGTCTAACCCCAAGAAGTTCTGGGAAACGGTTAAAGACCTGGAGAATAAACTCTCCTCCTCACAGCTGCCCATGTCCCTTAATGTTGATACTGTGGTTGTTACTGACAAGAAGCACATGGCTGAGCTCACCACTTCATTAAGTAAGGATTCCTATTTGATTCAGCCATSCCTCCTTGCCCGTCCAACATTTCCTCATCTCCCACCCCTTCTAATRCGACTATCTCCGACGCTTCTCCATCTTTTCCCCCTGCTCCTCTACAAAGTTTCTCCCTGCAGGCAGTCACTAAGTCCGAGGTGCAAAAGGAGCTCCATAAACTAGACCCCAAAAAGCCCTTTCTTCTTTAAGGTTGCTTCCCCTGTCATCGCCAAACCGATCTCCAACATTATTAACCTTTCTCTCCTTTCTGGGGAGGTTCCCATTGCTTGGAAGGCAGCCACGGTTCGTCCTTTATTTAAAGGGGGAGATCAAGCTGATCCTAACTGATATAGGCCTATTTCTATTTTGCCCTGTTAATCAAAAGTGTTGGAAAATAATCAACTGACTGGCTTTCTTGATGTCTGTAGTAGTTCTCTGTAGTTCTCTCGGGTATGCAATCTGGTTTCCGCTCAGGTTATGGATGTGCCACCGCAACCTTAAAAAGGTCCTCAATGATGTCACCATTACCCTTGATTCGAAGCAATATTGTGTTGCTATTTTGATTGACTTTGCCAAAGCTTTTGATAGGGTAGACCATTCTGTTCTTGTGGGCCGGCTAAGGAGTATTGGTGTTTCTGAGGGGTCTTTGGACTGGTTTGCTAACTACCTCTCTCAAAGAGTGCAGTGTATAAAGTCAGAAAATCTGCTGTCTCAGCCACTGCCTGTCACCAAGAGATGCTCTACAAYAAAGCTTTCTTAGTGTCCAACAAGCTTTCTCTACCCTTGACCTTCTTCTGAACACCTCCAAAACAAAGGTCATGTGGTTTGGTAAGAAGAATGCCCCTCTTCCCACAGGTGTTATTACTACCTCTGAGGGTGTAGAGTTTGAGGTTGTCACCTCATTCAAGTACTTGGGAGTACGGCTAGACGGTTCACTGTCCTTCTCTCAGCACATATCAAAGCTGCAGGCTAAAGATACATCTAGACTTGGTTTCCTCTATCGTAATCACTCCTCTTTCACCCCAGCTGCCAAACTAACCCTGATTCAAATGACCATCCTACCCATGCTAGATTACGGACATCATTTATAGATCGGCAGGTAAGGGTGCTCTCGAGCGGCTAGATGTTCTTTACCATTCGGCCATCAGATTTGCCACCAATGCTCCTTATAGGACACATCACAGCAGTCCTCTGTAAATCTCTGTATACCCGTTGCAAGACCCATTGGTTGATGCTTATTTATAAAACCCTCTTAGGCCTCACTCCCCCCTAAGATATCTACCGCAGCCCTCATCCTCCACAAACAACATCCGTTCTGCCAGTCACATTCTGTTAAAGGTCCCCAAAGCACAAACATCCCTGGGTCGCTCCTCTTTTCAGTTCGCTGCAGCTAGCGACTGGAATGAGCTGCAACAAACWCTCAAACTGGACAGTTTTATCTCAATCTCTTCATTCAAAGACTCAATCATGGACACTTTTACTGACAGTTGTGGCTGCTTTGCATGATGTATTGTTGTCTCTACCTTCTTGACCTTTGGTGCTGTTGTGTGTCAAATGTTTGTACAATGATTTGTGCTGCTACCATGTTGTTGTTATGTTGCTACCATGCTGTGTTGTCAAGTGTTGTTTATGTTGTTTGTTAGGTCTCTCTTTATGTAGTGTTGTGTTGTCTCTCTTGTTGTGATGTGTGTTTTGTCCTATATTTATTTTTTATCCCAGGCCCCGTCCCCACAGGAGGCCTTTTGCCTTTCGGTAGGCCGTCATTGTAATAAGAATTTGTTCTTAACTGACTTGCCGAGTTAGATAAAAAAAATATATATAAATAATAATCTTGGAATGGCCACCATTACAATTCTGAGCCAAAATCCCAAATGACACCCAAATTACCACTATTATGTAAACTCAGCAAAAAAGAAACGTCCCTTTTTCAGGACCCTGTTTCAAAGATAATTCATAAAAATCCAAATAACTTTCACAGATCCATTGTAAAAGGTTTAAACACTGTTTGAACACATGCTGTTCAATATACATCCGGCGCAGAACGAGATGCCGCCTCGCTTCGCGTTCCTTGGAAAATTGCAGTATTTTGTTTTTTTATGTGTATTTCTTACATCGGTACCCCAGGTAATCTTAGGTTCATTACATACAGTCGGAGAACTACTGAATATACGATTAACGTCAACTCATCAGTTCCTACCAGGAATATGCATTTCCGAAACGGATCCAGTGTTTTGCCTTCCACCAATACAATGGATCTGATCCCAGCCGGCGACCCTGTGCGACGCCGTAAAAGGGGCAAACGAGGCGGTCTCCTGGTCAGGCTTCGGAGACAGGCACACAGCGCTCCCATCCTAGCATACTACTCGCCAATGTCCAGTCTCTTGACAATAAGGTTGATAAATCCGGCACGGGTAGCATCCAGAGAGACATCAGGATTGCAACGTGCTCTGCTTCACGGAAACATGGCTAACTCAAGAGACGCTAACGGAGTCGGTGCAGCACAGCTGGTTTCTTCATGCATCGCGCCGACAAACAAACATTTTCTGGTAAGAAGAGGGGGGGGGGTATGCCTTATGATTAACGAGACGTGGTGTGATCATCATAACAACACACAGGAACTCAGTCATTCTGTTCACCTAGATCTAGAACTCCTACAATCAAATGTCGACCGCATTATCTACCAAGGGAATTTCTTCGGTCATAATCACAGCCGTATATATTCCCCCAAGCAGACACATCCGATGGCCTCGAGAACTTTATCTGACTCTTTGTAAACTGGAAACCACACACCCTGAGGCTGCATTCATCGTAGCTGGGGATTTTAACAAGGCTAATCTAAAAACAAAACTCCCTAAATTCTATCAGCATATCGATTGTGCTACCAGGGCTGGAAAAACCCTAGATCATTGTTACACTAATTTCGAGACGCATATAAGCCCCCCCGCCCCCTTTCGGAAAAGCTGACCACGACTCCATTTGTTGATTCAGCCTACAAACAGAAAACTAAAAACACAAGCTCCCGCGCTCAGGTCTGTTCAACGCTGGTCGACAATCTGATTCCACGCTTCAAGACTGCTTCGATCACGCGGATTGGAATATGTTCCGCATCGCGTCCAACAACAATATTGAGACGATATGCTGATTCGGTGAGCGAGTTCATTAGGAAGTGCATTGATGTGTCGTACCCACAGCAACGATTAAAACATTCCCAAACCAGAAACCGTGGATTGACGGCAGCATTCGCGTGAAACTGAAAGCGCGAACCTGCTTTTAACCAGGGCAAGGTGACCGGAAGCATGACGAATACACAGTGTAGCTATTCTCTCCGCAAGGCAATCAAACAGGCTAAGTCCCAGTACAGAGACAAAATCGAGTCGCAATTCAACAGCTCAGACACAAGAGGTATGTGGCAGGTCTACAGTCAATCAAGGATTACAAAAAGAAAAGCCCCGTCGCGGACCAGGATGTCTGTGCTCCCGAGACGGCTAAACAACTTTTTGCCGCTTTGAGGACAATACAGTGCAACTGACACGGCCCCCTACCAAAACCTGCGGGCTCTCCTTCACTGCAGCCGAGGTGAGTAAAATTTAAACGTGTTAACCCTGCAAGGCTGCAGGCCCAGACGGCATTCCCAGCCGGTCTCAGAGCATGCGCAGACCAGCTGGCTGGTGTGTTTACGGACATATTCATCATCCTTATCCCAGTCTGCTGTTCCCACATGCTTCAAGAGGGCACCATTGTTCCTGTTCCAAGAAAGCTAAGGAAACTGAGCTAAACGACTACTGCCCGTAGCACTCACTTCCGTCATCATGAAGTGCTTTGAGAGACTAGTCAAGGACCATATCACCTCACCTACGGAACCCTAGACCCACTCCAATTTGCTTACCGACCCAATAGGTCCACAGACGAGCAATCGCAACCACAACTGCACACTGCCCTAACCCATCTGGACAAGAGGAATACCCATTGAGAATGCTGTTCATCGATTACAGCTCAGCATTTAACACACATAGTACCCTCCAAACTCGTCATCAAGCTCGAAGCCCTGGTCTCGACCCCGCCCTGTGCAAACTGGTCTGGACTTCTGACGGGCCGCCCAGGTGGTGAGGTAGGTAACAACACTCTCACCGCTGATCCTCACACTGGGGCCACAAGGGTGCGTTCTGAGCCCTCTGCTGTACTCCCTGTTCACCACGACTGCGTGGCCATGCACCGCTCCAACTCAATCATCAAGTTTGCGGATGACACTACAGTGGTAGGCTTGATTACCAACAAGACGAACGGCCTACAGGGAGAGGTGAGGGCCTCGGAGTGTGGTGTCAGGAAATAACCTCACACTCAACGTCAACAAAACAAAGGAGATGATTGTGGACTTCAGGAAACAGCGAGAGGAGCACCCCCTATCCAAATCGACGGGTCAGTAGTGGAGAAGGTGGAAAGTTTTAAGTTCCTCGGTGTACACATCACGGACAAACTGAATTGGTCCACCCACACAGACAGCGTCGTGAAAGAAGGCAGCACGCCTCTTCAACCTCAGGAGGCTGAAGAAATTCGGCTTGTCACCAAAAGCACTCCAAACTTCTCAGATGCACAATCGAGAGCACCTGTCGGGCTGTATCACCGCCTGGTACGGCAACTGCTCCGCCCACAACCGTAAGGCTCTCCAGAGGGTAGTGAGGTCTGCAGAACGCACCACCGGGGGCAAACTACCTGCCCTCCAGGACACTAACCCACCCGATGTCACAGGAAGCATAAATAATCAAGGACAACAAAACACCAAGCCACTGCCTGTTCACCCCGCTATCATCCAGAGGCGAGGTCAGTACAGGTGCATCAAAGCAGGGACCGAGAGCGAAAAACAGCTTCTATCTCAAGGCCATCAGACTGTTAACAGCACCACTAACATTACGCCCGCTGCAAATACTGACTCAACTCCAGCCACTTTAAAAATGGGAATTGATGGAAATTATGTAAAAATTTCCACTAGCCACTTTAAAATGCCATTTAATATAATGTTTACATACCCTACATTACCCATCTCATATGTATAACTGTATCTTATATCATTACTGCATCTTGCCATCTTTATGTAATACATGTACCACTAGCCACTTTAACTATGCCACTTTATGTTTACATACCTACAGTACTCATCTCATATGTATATACCGTACTCTATACCATCTACTGCATCTTGCCTATGCCGTTCTGTACCACACATCATTCATATATTTAGTTACATATCTTTATCCTTTACACTTGTGTGTGTATAAGGTAGTAGTTGTGGAATTGTTAGGTTAGATACTTGTTGGTTATTACTGCATTGTCGGAACTAGAAGCACAAGCATTTCGCTACACTCGCATTAATCTGCTAACCATGTGTATGTGACTAATAAAATTTGATTTGATTTGATTTGAACCATGAACATACCACTGTGGAACGGTTTTTTAGACACTAACAGCTTACAGACGGTAGCAATTAAGATCACAGTTATGAAAACTTAGGACACTAAGGAGGCCTTTCTACGGACTCTTAAAAACACCAAAGAAAGATGCCCAGAGTCCCTGCTCATCTGTGTGAACGTGCCTTAGGCATGCTGCAGGGAGGCAAAAGGACTGCAGATGTGGCAGGGCAAAATGGCAATGTACGACTAGTGCGACGCTTAAGACAGCGCTACAGGGAGACAGAACGGCACTGATGCGAGTTACACCAGGAATGCACAATCCCTCCATCAGTGCTCAGACTGTCCGCAATAGGCTGAGAGAGGCTGGACTGAGGGCTTGTAGGATGTTGTAAGGCCGGTCCTCACCAGACATCACGGCACATCATCATCTATGGCACTAAACCAGTCGCTGGACCAGAAACTGGCACCAGCCAGAAGAGGACTGGCCACCCTCATAGCTGGTTCCTTCTAGGTTTCTTCCTAGGTTTTGGCCTTTCTAGGGATTTTTCCTAGCCACCATGCTTCTACACCTGCATTGCTTGCTGTTTGGGGTTTAGGCTGAGTTTCTGTACAGCACTTTGATATATCAGCTGATGTAAGAAGGGCTATATAAATACATTTGATTTGATTTGACTGGCAAAAAGCACTCTTCACTGACGAATCGCGGTTTTGTCTCCAGAGGTGATGGTCGGATTCGCATTTATCGTCGAAGGAATGAGCGTTACACCGAGGCCTGTACTCTGGAGTGGGATCGATTTGGAGTTGGAGGTCCGTCATGGTCTGGGGCGGTGTGACACGCATCATCGGACTGAGCTTGTTGTCATTGCAGGCAATCTAAACGTTGTACGTTACAGGGAAGACATCCTCCTCCCTCATGTGGTACCCTTCTGCAGGCTCATCCTGCATGACCCTCCAGCATGACAATGCACCAGCCATACTGCTTGTTCTGTGCATGATTTCCTTCAAGACAGGAATGTCAGTGTTCTGCCATGCCAGCGAAGAACCCGGATTCAATCCCTTGAGCACGTCTGGGACCTTTTGGATCGGAATGGCTAGGGCCATTCCCCAGAAATGTCCGGAACTTGCGGTGCCTTGGTGAAGAGTGGGGTAACATCTCACAGCAAGAACTGGCAAATCTGTGCAGTCCATGAGGAGGAGATGCAACTGCAGTCTTAATGCAGCTGTGGCCACACCAGATACTGACTGTTACTTTTTGTTGACCCCCTTTGTTCAGGGACACATTATTCAATTTCTGTTAGCCAACTGTCTGCGGAACTTGGTTCAGTTGTCGAATCTTGTTGTTCATACAATATTTACACATGTTAAGTTTGCTGAAAAATAAACGCAGTTGACAGTGAGAGTACGTTTCATTTTTTGCTGAGTTTAGTACCAGTGTACGGTGTTGTTTAAGCCATCATAAATCTCAACAACGTTTGCCAAACTCTATATTTCTCTGCACAGCCTGTAAATGCCCTACAGGCCGAATCCACCTCCGTAAAAGGCGTCATTGTGAGTCCCATCCCTTCTACAGGCCATGCCACCTGTACATGTGTGAGCGACTAAGAAGTCCAGGTGATTCTAATTACTTTTTAATTCCTGGCCACATGTGAACATCAGTTAGCTTAATGAGAGGGAAGGAAAAAGAGGGTAGAAACAAGAAGATCCTCCTTACATTAAAAGGGCCTAATTACCAAACCTGGGGCACTGCCGCACCACCACTCCACAGGGACCATAACAAACCTGTTTACCACCGAGCAGTGCGTGTCTGTGGGGGAGCAACAACCACACGCATAATACAGAAGTATTAATACAGGCAGTCTACGCAATCATAGTAGAAGTAATACAGTGCTTATTTATGCAGTTGCTTGCTGCTTTGTTACTGCTGCTAATTACGTTGTTAAGCAGTTTATAATAGCAATAAGGCCCAAGGGGGTGTGGTATAATGGCCAATATACCATGGCTAGGGCTGTTCTTCTGCAAAGACACAAAGCGGAGTGCATGGGTACAGCCCTTGGCCGTGGTATATTGAAGCAATGATATTACAGTAATCCATTGAATGTATACAAACAGTTTGGTCATATATAGCATTTATTTACACTTTTCTATTTACAGATCTTTGTTTCAAATTTCATTCTCTGTACACAGATTTTTTAATTTTTTAAGAAATTACGATCACTCTCCATTGTATGAGGTTCACACTTCACATGTCTTAGTCAAGTCAGAAGGGAAAGAGGACCAGTCTTAGTTTGGTCAGAACCATTTGAACATCTCTGAAAAGAAACCGACGAACAGCAGTAATAATACAACCCCCAAAAAAGGCTTAGGAGGCAGACCAAACATGTTAGGTCATGAACCCCATGAGATGCTGACTGCAACGTCCCAGTGTGTGTGTGTGTGTCCCGAGGACCAGCGTCGGACGGACACCAGGTCACCACCGTAACCATGGTAACCCAGGGCTTTTTGACTTTTACCGAAGGTGTGTGTAATGGGTTTTGTTCGGTACATCAAACCAAGTTGAAACACATAAGGCACCAGAGAAGGCAGCTGTAGACTTACTGATGTGACTCTGTGGACTCATTGGTTGCGTCCAAAATGGCACCCTATTCCCTATACGGGCACTACTTTGTCCAGGGCCCATAGGGATCTGGTCGAAAGTAGTGCACTATATATGGAATAGGTGCCACTTTGGATGCAGATACTGTCATGGCTTTAGCACACACGAGTGTGAGTTTCATTTGCAGAGAGCTATAATAAGGTTAAATAAATATCTAGGATGATCATCTGCTATCTCTACATTAGGCACAACTTAATAGGCTCATGTAAACAGTATGTATTAAAAAAAAAGGTAGAGAGACTTTTTTGTTTCTTTAAAGCTGATTTCAAATAATATATTACGTAGCAAAATAAGGGAAGAAAATTGATTTTATCAAAGTGCCAGTTCTTTTTAGTTTCTAATCAATGTGAGATATAGAGAATTGGAGCCTGGAAAGCTGACATGAGAGCGAAAAACATTACCGACATGACCAAAGAAGCTGGGAGGGGTTCAAATACAGAGTATTAAGCTGCCCATGTATACGATACCCACTTCCCACACACACATCATTGAGAGATCATGCAACAACTATTGGTCTTCACGTTACTGTCAGGTGTTTTATTGATGATAAAAGTGTACACTAATAATTATTTCCAACGTCCAATTTTACATCGTATATCCACCCTCAACAGCAAGGGTATAGCAATCTTAACCCTTGGGTCGCGCAGCTGCTGGTTTCTGTTCTAACCTGAAATTAATTGGCACCACCTGTTTGTCGCAGGATAAAATCATTCCTGATTAGCAGGGGTAACAGAAACATAGGAGTTGACTGGGTTGAGTCCAGAGTTAGATTTGACGGCTTCTACAACCAGGCAAGAAACAAACTATCATCATTTGGTAACTAAATAAAAACCCGAAGCCAGTCAATGAAGAGTTAATGTATTCACCTAACACCCCAGTCAGTCCAGTAGTTTCATAGAATAGACTGAATAACAACAAAGCTACAGACTGGGTTCTATGGCGCCTGGTTCCTGGCTATGCAGTCACAAATGTCGTAGTCAGAAGTTTATTCCCGACACAAAACTCATTGGTCCTACTTCTGTGTTTTGAGGAGTATAATATTTTTAATCCCCTTTACACTCACATGGAAATTTGACTATGTGGATAGGGATAACTTGAATGTTCTCACAGAAGAAATGTGAAAAGCATACGCCATAACACGGTAGCAGTCGAAAGGGAACATTTAGGAAATGATGGGGAAATGATTACAGCTTGTTTGAAATGTGCATTCTACATTTACTGTAACTTTCTCGCGGCAGTTTGTTGATAATCTGAAAAATCTCTGGATATATTCAGTAACCACGATAAGAACATTCTCTGGAAAGGATAGCGGGGTAGGTGCAACATAAGAAAAAAAAATGACAAGAGGTTTGAGTGAGAGGATATGGTGGTCTCCTTGGGCATGCACCTCTCCAAAGTGGGCACAGTTCTAGGTCATTTAAAGCACTATTTATGACTCAAAGAAGAGTCTTCACTAATAAGGTGCCGTGTTCATGGCTCTCCTAAGCTGTGCGTTGAGGAACTAGTCACAATAACACGTGTATTGGTTTGTTTTGAACACAACCCTGCATCCCCATAATACACAATACTACGTTGTTAACGCAATCAAAAATGGTCCATTTATAAAATGGACATTCTGGTTCAGGTGGTCATATTTTGGAAAGTTTGTTCTTCTATTGCAAAATGACTAGCTAGTTATAATAATAAGATATTACTTGCTTTCCGAATGCAATGTTATAACCTGGTGCACATAGAAGAGGAAGGGTCGGGTGGCATTCAGGTGCAGGTGCAGCGGCAAATGCTTCTTTCACAAACAACAAATATTAGGCTCATTCTGTTCAAACACCCAGTGGATACGCCATGTCATCTTTGTAATGCAACTCAAAACATAGTCATATCTAAATGTTGACGCTGGTATATGACATGAGTTTTATGGAATATGGAACCGTGAAGCGCATATTTGGACTCACGGTGTTGGCTTGATATGACTATTAAAGACGGTATGTATTAATAATCCTCGATTTCTCATTTTTCAAACTCAGCATTTTCCTCCTCCACATCCAGACAAAAAAAAAATAGTGCTGTTTTATTTTACCCAGGTAAATTGACTGAAAACACCATGAACATTTTCACAAGGTTTCCGCAGCGAGATGCCTCAAGTTTCAGAATGTCGCGTCAGCAAAACCCATACAGAGCTCTTCATGTATAGCATGTTACTGTAACAGCCCACTGGTCACAATGTACGTTGGTTATTAGTGCCACTCTGCCATTATCAGATCCCGGGAAACGAGTTTTCTGAGCCAGGTGACTAACTAGGAATCTCCTGCCTAAAGGTGACCGGTTACCACTGGCGTGCAAGTACCAAAAGTGTCTAACTGACCGAGTTAGGAGTGGAGTCCTAGGTTCAGAGATGATCGTGACGTCGGCAGAGACACGTCGACACTCGTGACTTCCTAGCCAAACCGACAAAATATTCCATATTTACATAATAGAGTTGAGAGAGGTTTGTTTAGACACATCATTAGATCATTAGACACCAGCCCTGCGGACCATGTCAGAGGTCAGAAAGAAAATCATCCAGAATAATAAAACTTTCTTGATCTCCCTATTAGCTAATTATTAACTTTTATGTGGAATGTGTTTCTGTTTTTTTAACTAAAAATCTACTCGTCTCTGGGGGATTGACTGCTTCGTTTGGAACTGAAAGACAGGGAATGAAAGAAGAGCTCGATGCAGCTAGATGACAACAATGTGTCCCTCAGTTTCCTTAGGATTAAAAGTGACATATTACCAAGTACAGAATATCTCCTCTCTACCCCCCCCAACAACACCCAACGCAGGGTTCGTTCAGACCTACAATTCATTACTTAGGTCTGGGACATTTGCGCTCTGGTGGAGATCCATCAATGTGAACTCGGGCCTCAGGAGAAGTCTGAGATTTGGGGACGGTGGCCAGTTCAGGGACAGCAACAGTACAGGACAGTCTAAGAACAAGTCATCCATGGGTTGCAGGCAAGATTCCACAACCCAACATATGACTGGAGGTCTTTCTTGTTTGGTTGAGGTCTACTTCGATGGGCAGGCTCAGTGTTGTTTGGAGTGTGGCAACAAATGTCATTAATCGTGAACAAGAGAAGAGGAGTCCAAGCAAGAAATCTTCGGTTAGAACGGTAACACACATCCAAGTAAGCACTGCTTCTCCAAATGGCCCCTATTACCCTACATAGTGCACTAACTTGGGCTCTGGGTCAAAACTATCATGGCATTTTGTAGAGAATAGGGTGCATTTGTGACGCAATACGTTTTGTTTTATCTAACTAGAGCACGGTGTGGACTGCAGTGTGACAAAGAAAGTCGGAAGGGGTTCCATCATCCGTCCGCCAGGAGGGCTCTGTCAGGGGTTCAGTAGCTACTGTCAGGGGCCCAACATCATCTCTTGTAGTGGTTGGGGCAACAGCGAAGGCAAACTTCAGCCTGTAGGCTTCAGCCAGGAGCACCGCTGACTCCTCGGTTGCCCAGTAGCATGGTGGGTTAGGGATCTGCAGCATAATCATCAGACCTGTGGGGCCAGAGAAAAGAAACAAGAGAAGGATTTAGTGAGCTGAAGGTAGAGAGAGAGAAAGTAGAGAGAGGCCAGAGAGAGAGAAGAGGAGAGAGAGAGAGAGAGCAGGCAGAGAGAAGAGAGGCAGAGGGAAGAGAGAGCAAAGAGAGAGAGAGGAGAGAGGGCAGAGAGAGAGAGGAGAGGCAGAAGAGAGAGAGACACAGAGAGACAGGAGAGAGAGGCAGAGAGAGAGAGGCAGAGAGGAGGCAATTAGACACAGAATTGATATGGCCAGAGAGAGAAAGACAGCGAGAACCAAGTGAGAAGAAGGGCACACCACAGCTTGAACATTAGTGTGTGAATGTGAAGGTGGTTGCAGGGGCAACAGCAGTGAAAGCATCACTCTAGAGGAGTGGGAGGGTGTCTGAGTAAGGAGCGCCTCCAGCACCACACAACGACAGCCGCTGCTTTAATAACACCAAAGTGAAGCAGAAGCACACCATCACAGCAAGAGGAACACACACTTACACTTTTAATCGCGAGTAACTCTATTTAAAATCCGCCGTGTGTCGTTTCGTTCTGAACAGAACCCTATGTTTCCGTTCCCGTTCCAGCTGTTCGCACCAGCATAATAAAGTTTTGAACCGTTTGAACCAGAAAGTATATGGTTTATATAGTTCATGTTCTGGTTTAGCTTTTTTTAACTTTACCATTAGCTATTATACATTACTCCCCAATCATGCAGAATAGAGCAGCTTTCTTGGACGGGCAAGCTAGTTGTTTGTATGCTTGATAAGCAGAGAAGTGTAGGGTTGCGACTGACAATGTTGCGGGGTGGGGAGAGTACAAGAGAGAGAGGGCCTTGGCTTTAAAGTCTGGCATCATGAATAAGACACATGCATTATAGATGTGTTCAGATATTTAGTAAGCCTATCATTAACTCACTGAATCAAATAATTAATATCCTAGCAGAGATACCCTAGCTACGGAGACAGCGGCTAATAATGGAGAACTTTAACGTCGGAAGTTGCTCAATGCCGAAGGCTAGCTCACCCGCCTGGACAGAGCTAAACGTAAACTCACCATTCCGTATCAAATGTGCGCAACACGCACATTTCAACGAGGGCTCAAGAAAACAATGGACTGTAGCGGCTGTGGGACTTCAAAAATCGGGGGTGTGCATACGTGTTCTATTCAGCGTTGATCGATGTGTAATGGCTATAGTATTGGAGAAAAGTGAAAAAACAAGGAACTCGTTACATCGTGACGTGTGCTATGCCGTAACGTCTACAGCGCATAAGCAACTTATTTCTGTCGCAATCTCTACCTCCACCAGGTGTAAGCAACCTCTCATCGTTTCAAAACAAGAAATGGACAGTGGACGGGGGTAGGGGGGATACGTAGTAATTTTTGGCATCATCTACTGCAAGCGATATCATTCTCAAGCCGTGTTTACTGTCTAAGATCATTTAAGCACCGCCTAAAATCGATTCAAATTCGACACAAACCTCAAAGTAGGTATGTAATGAAACATTATATAAACTCTTATACAGTGTTTTTTATTTTAAGCGAAAGTTGTTAAGACAGATAAGTAAAAAAACAAAGCTATTTCCCAAACATCCTCTCCTTTCTTCACGTAGATGTGACTTTTGACCCTTTGATTCGCTCATTAATTTTTTTGTGGGGGGGTCAAATTCGACGTTAGAGTACTATAATACATTTGATATTATGTCAATCCCATAAAATTTAAAACGGATCAATTATGTGTGCAATCCATCATAAATTTATGTTGCATGGAATGCTTATATATATTTGTTTCTAAACTACAGAAACCATTACAGATAACCTTGAGGTGTTTGGTGTATGGCTTTCTGAAATGACATGAAACACGAGAGAACGAGAAGTAAAAAAAATAAAAAGCCTTAGTGAGTTTACAGTTTAGCCCCAGCAGAGCCCCTGCCAGACAGCCCGCTAGAATTGATGCATTAGTGTTGTTAGTAGGGGCTGGGACGGCAGGACCCCATCTCCACAGCCTAATAAGCTCTCTGACTGGGCCTGATGCAGGGGGGATGAATTGGTTAACATTCCTGCAAGTAGCAGAGACAGGCCGGCCTGGGGTGACAATGACACTTGCGCAAAAAGCTTTCCCACCATTGCAGTCTGTATAGCTGCCTACTTGGTTCGTCTAGCCTGAAGTCTTTTCCACTCCAACAGTTGTTTGAAAATAAGAACGGCTGTGTTCTTGTGCATACGAAGTGTGCGCGTCTCTTTGCTTAATGTCTGTCTCACATGATTCAACAACTCCAACTTCCACCAGCGGCTAAAACTACCGACAGAGAAGGGGAAAAAAACTGATAAAAAAGACGGATATCATTATTAATGCAATCAATCCTGACGCTCACTTTGAATATCTGACAACGCCTGCAGGTGCATACAAATCACATTCCCAATAGTTTTGGAGCTATCTGAACATTAGCAATACATCTGCTAAATTCTGTATGTGACAATAAAATGGGATTTATTGAACTGAGGAACGGCGAAAAAAAAGTGATTTCCCGGTTAAGTTCATGTGATACATTGTGTGTGCGTTGTGTGTTCATGCGTGCGTGTGTGTTTTTGGTGTGTTTGGTGTGTGTGCATGCGCGCGTGGTGTCTGACTAGTCAAGGCCAGAGAATCGAACATATGGCATAAATGTGTTCCCCTTACTACTCTTCATCCAAACTCACTTGACAGTGTGACCACTGGTTACACTATACTGTACAACAATGTGAACTGAATGGAGGGGCGGCAGGTAGCCTAGTGGTTAGAGCGTGGACTAGTAACCGAAAGGTGCAAGATCGAATCCGAGCTGACAAGTAAAAATCTGTATTTCCCCTGAAAAGGCAGTTAACCCACTGTTCTGGCCGTCATATGTAAATAAGAAATTTGTTTTAACTGCATGTGCTTAAGTATAAATAAAGGTAAAAAAAATACAAATAAACAAATTGAATGAACATAGAATGCGATAGCAAATTATTAGTAGACTGGGATACAGTTTGTTATGACTAAAATGTCTTGTTTCCTACAATTTTTTTTTACATATTATCCATTTACGGACGGTAATAATGTGGAAAATGTATTATTTATTTATGCAAATACAGAATGTTTTTTGTTTTTTTTTTTTTATCAAAAAAAGGGTCTGTGGTAGGGGGTGGCAATGGCTCGGTTGGCCCGTTGGCGAGGCTATTTATTGAGAACATGTTTAGAGGCCCCATCTTGGTGTGTAGACACAATTTTTGAATATTTAAGCTGAGAAGGTTTGACAGTTTGTGCAGAAATTATATGGGTTTTTGGTTGGGGGCCAAACCTCAGTTTCTCATACCTATTCCCGTGTGGCCTGGTCTCAGACGATCCTGTAGGTGAAGAAGCCTGATGTGAGGTCTCTGGGCTGGCGTGATTACACGTGGTCTCGATTGTGAGGCCGGTTGGACATACTGCCAAATTCTCTAAAATGATGTTGAGCTTACGGTAAGAGAATTAACAATAAATTATTGGCAACAGCTATGGTGGATACATACTGCAAGTCAGCAGTGTCAATTGCAACGCTCCATCAAACAACTTGAGACATTGTGGCTTGTGTGTTGTTGACAAAACTGCACATTTTAAAGTGGCCTTTATTGTCCCAGCACAAGGTGCACCTGTATAAGAACCATTTGTTAATAGATTTCTGATATGCACAATAACCTGTCAAGTTGGATGGCAAAAGGAGAAATGCTCACTAACAACGGATGGTAAAGAAATTTATGCTAAACATCATTTGAGAAGAGCAATACGCTTTTGTCGTATGGTAAATTTCTGGGATCTTTTAATCAGCCATGAACAATGGGACAAACACACTCCATGTTTCTTATTATTGTTCAGTAATATAATTAGTGAGATTGGCTATTTCAGCCACAACCTTGCGACAGGTGGATAAACAGCCATGAATCTCCTAGACAAAACACATTGGCAGTAGAATGGTCCATAACGAGAGCTAGTTATTCAACGTGGCCCTTCATCCAACAAGTCCAGTTCGTAAAATTCCGGCCTTGCAGAGCTGCCCCGGTCAACTGTTAAGTGCGTCATTCTGAAGCGAAAATGTTCAGCGCAACACGCCCTGCTGGCGAAGTGTAGGCCACACAAGCTCACAGAATGGGACGCTGAGGCTAAAGCGCAGTGTCTCAAGTTGCAACACCACTCGTGTTCTCAAACTGCCTCTGCGAAGCAACATCCCAGCACAAGAACGTTGTTGGTAGCGTCATGAAATGGAGTTTCCAATGCCGAGAGACCGCACACAAGCTAAAGCCACTCATGCGCAATGCCAAGCGTTTGGTGAGTGGTGTATAAGTCTCCGCATTGGAACTCTGTGGAAGAATGATGTTCTCTGGAGTGACTGAATCACGTTTCACCATCTGGCAGTCCGACGGACGAATCTGGGTTGGGGCATGTCAGGAAAACTCTACCTGCCTAAATGCATAGTGCCAATGTAAAGTTGGATGAGGAGAATAATGGTCTGGGCTGTTTTTCATGGTTCGGGCTTACACCCTTAGTTCCGTGAAGGGAAATCTTAAAGCTCAGTATATATGAATCTGACGATTCTGTGCTTACCTTGACAGTTTGGTGGAAGGCCTGTTCCTGTTTCCACATGACAGCCGTGCACAAAGCAAGGTCCATAAGAAATGATTGTCGAGATTGGAGTTAAGAATTGAGTGACCTACAAGCCCTGACCTCCACCATCGAACACTTTTGCGATGAATTGCAATCGCCTGCGAAGCCGGCCTAATGCCAAACATCAGTGCCGAACCTCACAATCCGTGGCTGAAAGGAAGCAAGTCCCGCAGCAATGTTCACGTTCTAGTGAAAGCCTTCCCAGAAGAGTGAGGCTGTTATAGCGCAAAGAGATGAAAACTCCATACTAATGCCTATGATTTTGTGAATGAGATATTCGACGAGCAAGGTGTCCAATACTTTGTATGTATGTGGGAGCTTTGAATGGACAAGGGCATGTTGTTTGTTGAACTAGTTTAGTCAAGGCACAGTGTTAGTTTATTGTCATACATCTTAGATATGCAATGATGAGAAAGTGGACTTGGAGGTTGGGCACAGTGTAAAGTGGGTGATATATGTACATATGGAGTATATGGACTTCCAGAGGACATTCTATAGACAACTAAGGTATTCAGTGTCCTACTAATGTATAGAATAATGCAGTATTCAATAAACGCACTCCTTGGTGACTGCTGGTGAGAGTCTTCATTAATGACTTAAACATTTAACGACCAATGCTGCTATCATGATATTCCGCTAATGAGCTTAACTATCTAATTAACACAAATTCACAGGCTGCTGCGAAATCATTTACTAACACAGGTAGAGGGGCACTTTCAGAATGAAGGAGGGGGGGTACATGTGTGGGTCTGATGTGATTGGAGTCACATTGATAACAGATAGAGAGGCCCTCAGAGATCAAAACGCGGAAACAATACAGCTCTCTAAAGAAGCAAGGCCAGTGAAAATGCACACGTTAGAAAATGACGGGCCATGTGTTAAAGATCCTCTTCAGGAATTAAAGGCTTTCAGCCGACCACTTAGCAAGTAAGTTCTTGATTCAAGCACTGCAGAAGGTAAAGCGAACACCCGACAAAATACTCTATCTCAGCACTGAATAGGACTCATGGATTGGTGCCAGAATTGTATTCAGTCAAATGAGAAGCCTGGTCTTCTCAAGAGAACTCTTGCTGTCTTTCTCCCCACAGAGTTACAGAGAAGATAAAGCGTATATAGATGTGATAGAGGGTGGGACTGTGTGCGGCTTACGTGCTGACAGACGGACACGTTGCATGTGAGAGCGTCGCAAGAAATAAATTTAGATTCTGTTATCTCAATGTATTGCCAACGACGGTGCGACGCCAAGGATATAGAAAGTATTCCTTTTATGCAGATCGCGCTGAAAGTCCGCCTCTCTATTCTATTGTTATGAGAAGCGGGTAAGTGCCACTCCTATGTTATACCACATGGGTGATTTGAAAGACGAAACTTTGTTTGCGGTTGTCGTGGAATACAATGAAAAATTGATGCGATCAGCCGTATAAGTCAAAAGATGAAAAGCTGGAATGAGGGAGATGATAGAAAGATTCGGTTGGCGTTTTATGTGTGGATTAATTGGTGAGTAGAGGTCTGTGCATTTCAGGTAAAATAAAACTCAATGTTTTAATATCCAGGACACTTAGCTAGCAACAGCAAGCTACTAAATAGGACAAATTAACGTTAGCAAGTGCCAAGCTAACTAGCTAAATTGCATAGATGTTTTATGTTTTCGACTGTCCCCACAATTAATGTCATATGGTTACGAGTTTGTTTTGATATTTTAACTGCGTGTGTGATCGTGTTGATGTGGGGGGGAAAATAAATGTTGCACGATAGCGACGCGCATCCGGTTGTGTTGCCTGTTTAGCGTATGGTGTGTATGTGATGCACAAGCAGAGACACAGTCACAAAAGCCAAGTCACAGACCAGATTGATAACCGAGATGAGGACAGCAGAGACACCAGTCACAAAGCCAAGTACAGACCCAGTAGAGTAGTTCACAACTGCCTTCCATTGTGCTTGATCATTAATCACCTCCTAAGAATAGCTGTCTCTGCTTTCTGTTTGGCTCTAAGACAATTAATGAATGTATTTATCTCTCTGAAATCACTGTATTGAGGAGGCGACTATGGTACTGAGTCATGTACGTATCGCAGGCGGACGTACGAAGCAGCTTAATATTTTAACTGTGCTTTGGCTCCTGTGCTGGTCTGGCCGAGTCCAGAACACAGACACGCACAACACCGTAAACTGCAGGCTCGAATGACAGTCTGGCAGCAAGGCAGAGCGCCCGCGCGCACACAGGCCACTGTTGTGGGATATACTACGTTTAAGAGATTTGTGAGTAAGGATAAACTAAAATAAATAACAATGACTGAGCTCGTCAGCATCAGAGTCGCACGGCGCCCCGGTGTGGTGTTTATTGACTCACTGATGGAAGACCGCAGGGCAGTCATATATACTGTAAAGAAGTCTCAAGCCTTCTAACTGTGTACTGCGCTTGCACGCCCCAACGCGGCAGACACACACAACTACCCAAGCGGTGATTGATTAGGGGACTTTACCAACAGCTTGTTCATCAGGAAGGTCTGTATTGGTGGGATAATACACGAAGGGCCACACAAGTTAGCAGGAGAGAGAGACAGCGGGAGAGTGAGCGATGCAGGTTTGAGAGCGTGAGAGAGCGATGCAGGGGGAGAGAGAGCGATGCGGGAGGAGAGAGAGCGATGCAGGGAGAGAGAGGATGCAGGGGGAGAGAGAGCGATGCAGGGGGAGTGGTGTTAATACAATTACATCACATTATCGTGTGTTTTTATTTTCTCTCCCCTTACTCTTTCAGTAAATGCTCTGTGAGTGGATTTCATACAGCAATGTGAGAAAGTCATGAAACAGAGTGTTTAAACAATTTACAGGGGAGGCCTGCCCTCTAGCTCTCTCCTTCTTCTCCTCCCGTTCTCTCTGTCCTTTTTTCTTCTACATCTCTATTGGTCTCTCTCTTCTTTCCGGTGGTTGTGTGGTGTGTTTGTGTTGTGTGTGTGTGTGTGTGT
Organism: Salvelinus sp. IW2-2015; assembly: GCF_002910315.2. Taxonomy (NCBI): domain Eukaryota; kingdom Metazoa; phylum Chordata; class Actinopteri; order Salmoniformes; family Salmonidae; genus Salvelinus; species Salvelinus sp. IW2-2015. The sequence continues at coordinate 1,450,157 of NC_036864.1, forward strand.
GCGTGTGTGTGTGGTGTGTGTGTGGGTGTGTGCGCGCACAGGCGCTACAACTCACACAAAAAGTCCTCGCGGTGATTCATCCAAAGCTACATGCAGTTTAATGAAGTCTGCCACTTCAGCCCACGTTTGGACAAAAATTACAATTTTTTCTGAGAACGGCGAGGGCAACATTGCTATTAATAGGCAGAAGTTTACACCTTTCTCATCTCTCAGTGTAGAAGGTCTTAATAGACACGGCCATAAACTCAAAAGCTTGTAGCTCAATGACAAGCATCACGGCTCATCACAATCAATCTCTACTCCCGAAAGAATGGTAAATGATGATCTTTTTTTGTGTGAATGTTGTACACATACTAGGCCAATAACTCGAGTTGGAATTGCACTTTAATACGAGATGTAAGTCTGGAAAATGGGGGGTGGTGAGGGTTTATTTGTTTGTCATTTTTTGCCATTGATTGAATGTAGGCTTTTGTATGTGTAAAATTACCACACGAAAATTTGCATAGATTTTCATAATTTTCTTTTTA
>NC_036864.1:1450708-1475108 GCF_002910315.2 Salvelinus sp. IW2-2015
AAAAAGAGAGGATTTATGTTGCTACCCATGCTGTGTTGTCAAGTGTTGTTATGTTGTTGTCTAGGTCTCTCTTTATGTAGTGTTGTGTTGTCTCTCTTGTTGTGATGTGTGTTTTGTCCTATATTTATTTTTATCCCAGGCCCCCGTCCCCACAGGAGGCCTTTTGCCTTTCGGTAGGCCGTCATTGTAAATAAGAATTTGTTCTTAACTGACTTGCCGAGTTAGATAAAAAAATATATATAAATAATAATCTTGGAACATGGCCACCATTACAATTCTGAGCCAAAATCCCAAATGACACCCAATTTACCACTATTATGTAAACTCAGCAAAAAAGAAACGTCCCTTTTTCAGGACCCTGTCTTTCAAAGATAATTCATAAAAATCCAAATAACTTCACAGATCCTCATTGTAAAAGGTTTAAACACTGTTTGAACACATGCTTGTTCAATAACATCCGGCGCCGAAACGAGATGGCCGCCTCGCTTCGCGTTCCTTGGAAAAATATGCAGTATTTTGTTTTTTTATGTGTTATTTCTTACATCGGTACCCCAGGTAATCTTAGGTTCATTACATACAGTCGGAGGAACTACTGAATATACGATTAACGTCAACTCATCATCGTCCTACCAGGAATATGACTTTCCCGAAACGGATCCAGTGTTTTGCCTTCCACCCAACAATGGATCTGATCCCAGCCGCGACCCCTGTGCGACGCCGTAAAAGGGGCAAACGAGGCGGTCTCCTGGTCAGGCTTCGGAGACGGCACATCGCGCTCCACTCCCTAGCATACTACTCGCCAATGTCCAGTCTCTTGACAATAAGGTTGATGAAATCCAGCACGGGTAGCATTCCAGAGAGACATCAGGATTGCAACGTGCTCTGCTTCACGGAAACATGGCTAACTCAAGAGACGCTAACGGAGTCGGTGCAGCCAGCTGGTTCTTCATGCATCGCGCCGACAGAAACAAACATCTTTCTGGTAAGAAGAGGGGCGGGGGGGTATGCCTTATGATTAACGAGACGTGGTGTGATCATCATAACAACACACAGGAACTCAGTCATTCTGTTCACCTGATCTAGAACTCCTCACAATCAAATGTCGACCGCATTATCTACCAAGGGAATTCTCTTCGGTCATAATCACAGCCGTATATATTCCCCCCAAGCAGACACATCGATGGCCCTGAACGAATCTTATCTGACTCTTTGTAAACTGGAAACCACACACCCTGAGGCTGCATTCATCGTAGCTGGGGATTTTAACAAGGCTAATCTAAAAACAAACTCCCTAAATTCTATCAGCATATCGATTGTGCTACCAGGGCTGGAAAAACCCTAGATCATTGTTACACTAATTTTGCGACGCATATAAGGCCCCCCCGCCCCCCTTTCGGAAGCTGACCACGACTCCATTTTGTTGATTCCAGCCTACAAACAGAAACTAAAACACAAGCTCCCGCGCTCAGGTCTGTTCAACGCTGGTCCGACCAATCTGATTCCACGCTTCAAGACTGCTTCGATCACGCGGATTGGAATATGTTCGCATCGCGTCCAACAACAATATTGACGAATATGCTGATTCGGTGAGCGAGTTCATTAGGAAGTGCATTGATGATGTCGTACCCACAGCAACGATTAAAACATTCCCAAACCAGAAACCGTGGATTGACGGCAGCATTCGCGTGAAACTGAAAGCGCGAACCACTGCTTTTAACCAGGGCAAGGTGACCGGAAGCATGACCGAATACAAACAGTGTAGCTATTCTCTCCGCAAGCAATCAAACAGGCTAAGTCCCAGTACAGAGACAAAATCGAGTCGCAATTCAACAGCTCAGACACAAAGGTATGTGCAGGGTCTACAGTCAATCACGGATTACAAAAAGAAAACCAGCCCCGTCGCGGACCAGGATGTCTTGCTCCCAGACAGGCTAAACAACTTTTTGCCCGCTTTGAGGACAATACAGTGCCACTGACACGGCCCCCTACCAAAACCTGCGGGCTCTCCTTCACTGCAGCCGAGGTGAGTAAAACATTTAAACGTGTTAACCCTCGCAAGGCTGCAGGCCCAGACGGCATTCCCCAGCCGCGTCTCAGAGCATGCGCAGACCAGCTGGCTGGTGTGTTTACGGCATATTCAATCAATCCTTATCCCAGTCTGCTGTTCCCACATGCTTCAAGAGGGCACCATTGTTCCTGTTCCCAAGAAAGCTAAGGAAACTGAGCTAAACGACTACTGCCCCGTAGCACTCACTTCCGTCATCATGAAGTGCTTTGAGAGACTAGTCAAGGACCATATCACCTCACCTCACCGGACACCCTAGACCCACTCCAATTTGCTTACCGACCCAATAGGTCCACAGACGACGCAATCGCAACCACACTGCACACACACTGCCTAACCATCTGGACAAGAGGAATACCCATGAGAATGCTGTTCATCGATTACAGCTCAGCATTTAACACCATAGTACCCTCCAAACTCGTCATCAAGCTCGAGACCCTGGTCTCGACCCCGCCCTGTGCAACTGGTCCTGGACTTCCTGACGGGCCGCCCCCAGGTGGTGAGGGTAGGTAACAACATCTCACCCCGCTGATCCTCAACACGGGGCCCCACAAGGGTGCGTTCTGAGCCCTCTGCTGTACTCCCTGTTCACCCACGACTGCGTGGCCATGCACGCCTCCAACTCAATCATCAAGTTTGCGGATGACACTACAGTGTAGGCTTGATTACCAACAACGACGAACGGCCTACAGGGAGGAGGTGAGGGCCCTCGGAGTGTGGTGTCAGGAAAATAACCTCACACTCAACGTCAACAAAACAAAGGAGATGATTGTGGACTTCAGGAAACAGCAGATGGAGCACCCCCTATCCACATCGACGGGTCAGTAGTGGAGAAAGGTGGAAAGTTTAAGTTCCTCGTGTACACATCACGGACAAACTGAATTGGTCCACCACACAGACAGCGTCGTGAAAAAGGCGCAGCAGCGCCTCTTCAACCTCAGGAGGCTGAAGAAATTCGGCTTGTCACCAAAAGCACTCAAAAACTTCTACAGATGCACAATCGAGAGCATCCTGTCGGGCTGTACACGCCTGGTACGGCAACTGCTCCGCCCACAACCGATAAGGCTCTCCAGAGGGTAGTGAGGTCTGCAGAACGCACCACCGGGGGCAAACTACCTGCCCTCCAGGACACCTACCACACCCGATGTCACAGGAAGGCCATAAAGATCATCAAGGACACAACCACCCAAGCCACTGCCTGTTCACCCCGCTATCATCCAGAAGCGAGGTCAGTACAGGTGCATCAAAGCAGGGACCGAGAGACTGAAAAACAGCTTCTATCTCAAGGCCATCAGACTGTTAAACAGCCACCACTAACATTTAGCGCCGCTGCCAACATACTGACTCAACTCCAGCCACTTTAAAAATGGGAATTGATGGAAATTATGTAAAAATTTACCACTAGCCACTTTAAACAATGCCACTTAATATAATGTTTACATACCCTACATTACCCATCTCATATGTATAACTGTACTCTATATCATCTACTGCATCTTGCCATCTTATGTATAACATGTACCACTAGCCACTTTAAACTATGCCACTTTATGTTTACATACCCTACAGTACTCATCTCATATGTATATACCGACTCTATACCATCTACTGCATCTTGCCTATGCCGTTCTGTACCACCACTCATTCATATATCTTTATGTACATATTCTTTATCCCTTTACACTTGTGTGTGTATAAGGTAGTAGTTGTGGAATTGTTAGGTTAGATTACTTGTTGGTTATTACTGCATTGTCGGAACTAGAAGCACAAGCATTTCGCTACACTCGCATTAACATCTGCTAACCATGTGTATGTGACTAATAAAATTTGATTTGATTTGATTTGAACCATGAACATGCACCTGTGGAACGGTTGTTTAGACACTAACAGCTTACAGACGGTAGGCAATTAAGATCACAGTTATGAAAACTTAGGACACTAAGGAGGCCTTTCTACGGACTCTTAAAAACACCAAAAGAAAGATGCCCAGAGTCCCTGCTCATCTGTGTGAACGTGCCTTAGGCATGCTGCAGGGAGGCAAAAGGACTGCAGATGTGGCCAGGGCAAAAAATTGCAATGTACGTACTGTGCGACGCTTAAGACAGCGCTACAGGGAGACAGGACGGACAGCTGATCGAGTTACACCAGGAATGCACAATCCCTCCATCAGTGCTCAGACTGTCCGCAATAGGCTGAGAGAGGCTGGACTGAGGGCTTGTAGGCATGTTGTAAGGCCGGTCCTCACCAGACATCACCGGCAACATCATCATCTATGGGCACTAAACCCACCGTCGCTGGACCAGACGGACTGGCACAGCCAGAAGAGGACTGGCCACCCCTCATAGCCTGGTTCCTCTCTAGGTTTCTTCCTAGGTTTTGGCCTTTCTAGGGAGTTTTTCCTAGCCACCATGCTTCTACACCTGCATTGCTTGCTGTTTGGGGTTTTAGGCTGAGTTTCTGTACAGCACTTTGATATATCAGCTGATGTAAGAAGGGCTATATAAATACATTTGATTTGATTTGACTGGCAAAAAGCACTCTTCACTGACGAATCGCGGTTTTGTCTCACCAGAGGTGATGGTCGGATTCGCATTTATCGTCGAAGGAATGAGCGTTACACCGAGGCCTGTACTCTGGAGTGGGATCGATTTGGAGTTGGAGGGTCCGTCATGGTCTGGGGCGGTGTGTCACAGCATCATCGGACTGAGCTTGTTGTCATTGCAGGCAATCTAAACGTTGTACGTTACAGGGAAGACATCCTCCTCCCTCATGTGGTACCCTTCCTGCAGGCTCATCCTGACATGACCCTCCAGATGAACAAGCCACCAGCCATACTGCTTGTTCTGTGCATGATTTCCTTCAAGACAGGAATGTCAGTGTTCTGCCATGGCCAGCGAAGAACCCGGATCTCAATCCATTGAGCACGTCTGGGACCTGTTGGATCGGAATGGCTAGGGCCATTCCCCCAGAAATGTCCGGAACTTGCAGGTGCCTTGGTGAAGAGTGGGGTAACATCTCACAGCAAGAACTGGCAAATCTGGTGCAGTCCATGAGGAGGAGATGCACTGCAGTACTTAATGCAGCTTGGTGGCCACACCAGATACTGACTGTTACTTTTGTTTGACCCCCTTTGTTCAGGACACATTATTCAATTTCTGTTAGTCCAATGTCTGCGGAACTTGTTCAGTTGTCGAATCTTGTTGTTCATACAAATATTTACACATGTTAAGTTTGCTGAAAATAAACGCAGTTGACAGTGAGAGTACGTTTCATTTTTTGCTGAGTTTAGTACCAGTGTACGGTGTTGTTTAAGCCATCATAAATCTCAAACAACGTTTGCCAAACTCTATATTTCTCTGCACAGCACTGTACATGCCCTACAGCCGAATCCACCTCCGTAAAAGGCGGTCATTGTGAGTCCCATCCCTTCTACAGGCCCATGCCACCTGTACCATGTGTGAGCGACTAAGAAAGTCCAGGTGATTCTAATTACTTTTTAATTCCTGCCACTGTGAACATCAGTTAGCTTAATGAGAGGGAAGGAAAAAGAGGTAGAGAACAAGAGACTCCCTCCTTACATTAAAAGGGCCTAATTACCAAACCTGGGGCACTGCCGCACCACCACTCCACAGGGACCATAACAAACCTGTTTACCAGCCGAGGCAGTGCGTGTCTGTGTGGGGAGCAGCAACCACACGCATACAATACAGAAGTTATTAATACAGCAGTCTACGCAATCAATGTAGAAGCTAATACAGTGCTTATTTATGCAGTTGCTTGCTGCTTTGTACTGCTCTAATTACGTTGTTAAGCAGTTTATAATAGCAATAAGGCCCAAGGGGGTGTGGTATATGGCCAATATACCATGGCTAGGGCTGTTCTTCTGCAAGACACAAAGCGGAGTGCATGGGTACAGCCCTTGGCCGTGGTATATTGAAGCATGATATTACAGTACATCCATGAATGTATACAAACAGTTTGGTCATATATAGCATTTATTTACACTTTTCTATTTACAGATCTTTGTTTCAAAATTCATTCTCTGTACACAGATTTTTAATTTTTTAAGAAAATCACGATCACTCTCCACTGTATGAGGTTCACACTTTCACATGTCTTAGTCAGAGTCAGAAGGGAAAGAGGACCAGTCTTAGTTTGGTCAGAAACATTTGAACATCTCTGAAAAGAAACCGAGCAACAGTAAAATACAACCCCCCCCAAAAAAGGCTTTAGGAGGCAGACCAAACATGTTAGGTCATGACCCCATGAGATGCTGACTGCAACGTCCAGTGTGTGTGTGTGTGTCCGAGGCCTCCAGCCAGCGGACGGACACCAGGTCACCACCGTAACCATGGTAACCCAGGGCTTTTGACTTTTACCGAAGGTGTGTGTAAGGGTTGTTCGGTACATCAAACCAAGTTGAAACACATAAGGACACCAGAGAAGGCAGCTGCTAGACTTACTGATGTGACTCTGTGGACTCATTGGTTGCGTCCAAAATGGCACCCTATTCCCTATATCGGGCACTACTTTGTCCAGGGCCCATAGGGATCTGGTCGAAAGTAGTGCACTATATATGGAATAGGGTGCCACTTTGGATGCAGATACTGTCATGGCTTAGCAAACACAGAGTGTGAGTTTCATTTGCAGAGAGCTTAAATTAAGGTTAAATAAATATCTATGATGATCATCTGCTATCTCTACATTAGGCACAACTTAATAGGCTCATGTAAACAGTATGTATTAAAAAAAAAGGTAGAGAGACATTTTTGTTTCTTTTAAAGCTGATTCCAAATAATATATTCCGTACAAAAAAGGGAAGAAAATTGACTTTTATCAAGTGCAGTTCTTTTTAGTTTCTAATCAATGTGAGAATAGGAAATTGGGCCTGGAGCTGACATGGAGCGCAAAAACATTACCGACATGATCAAAAGAAGCTGAGGAGGTTCAAATACAGAGTATTAAGCTGCCCCATGTATACATACACTCCCAACACACACATCATTGAGGAGATCATGCAACAACTATTGGTCTTCATCGTTACCTGGCAGGATGTTTTTGATGATAAAAGTTGTACATAATATTATTTCAACGTCCAATTTACATCGTATATCCACCCTCTACACAAGGGGTATAGCAACTCTTAACCCATGCGGTCCGGAGCCTGCTGGTTTTCTGTTCTACCTGATAATTAATTGCACCCACCTGTTGTCCCAGGACTAAAATCAGTCCCTGATTAGAGGGGAACAATGAAACATAGGAGTTGAACTGGGTTGAGTCCAGAGTTGAGTTTGAGGGCTCTACACCAGGCAAAAACAAACTATCCCATCATTTGGTACATCAAATAAAAACCCGAAGCAGTCAAATGAAGAGTTAATGTATTCCACCCTAACACCCCCAGTCAGTCAGTGTTCATGAATAGACTGAATAACCAACAAAGCTACCGGACTGGGTTCTATGGGCCCTGGTTCTGGCCTATGAGCAGTCACAAATGGTCGTAGTCCAGAAGTTTATTCCCGACCACAAAACTCATGGTCCTACTTCTGTGTTTTGAGGAGTATATATTTTTAACCCTTTACACTCACGGAAATTTGACTATGTGGATAGGGCTAACTTGAAATGTTTCTCACAGAAGAAATGTGAAAAGCATACGCATAACCACGGTAGCAGTCGAAAGGGAACAGTTAGGAGATGATGGGGAAATGATTACACTTGATTTGATGTGCATTCTACATTTACTGTACTTTCGCGGCATTTGTTGATAAAATCTGAAAATACTCTGGATATATTCAGTAACACGATAAGAACATTCCTGGAAGATGCGGGGTAGGTGCAACATAAGACMAAAAAAATGACAAGGGTTTGAGTGAGAGGACTAACTGGTGTCTCCTTGTGGCCATGCACCTCTCCAAAGTGGGCACAGTTCCTAGGTCATTTCAAAGCACTTTAATGACTCAAAGAAGAGTCTTCCAACTATAAGGTGCCGTGTTCATGAGCTCTCCTAGCTGTGCCGTTGAGGAACTAGCACAAATACACGTGTATTTTGTTTGTTTGGAACACAACCCTGCATCCCCATCATCACACAATTACTACTGTTGTTAACGCAATCCAAAAATGGTCCATTTATAAAATCGCAATCTGGGTCAGGTGGTCATCATTTGAAAGTTTGTTCTTCTATTGCCAAAATGACTAGCTAAGTTATAAAATACGATATTACTTGCTTTCGCAATGCAATGTATAATCCTGGTGCACATAGAAAGGAGGGTCGGGTGCATTCAGGTGCGTGTGCCGCGGCAAATGTTCTTCACAACAGACAAATATTAGGCTCATTCTGTTCAGAACAACCCAGTGGATGACGCCATGTCATCTTGTAACTGCACATCAAACATAGTCATCCTAAATGTTGACGCTGTATATGACATGAGTTTTATGATATGGAAACGTGAAGCGCATATTTGGACTCACGGGTGTTTCGGCTTGATTATGACATTAAAGCGGTATGTATTATAATCCTCGATTTCTCATCTTTCAAAAACGTACAGCATTTCCCTCACTCAGACAAAAAAAAAATATCTGTTTTTATTTTACCAGGTAAATTGACTGAAAACACATGAACATTTTCAACAAGGTCGCGCGAGATGCTCAAGTTCAGAATGTCCGTCAGCCAAAACCCATACAGAGCTCTGACATGTATAGCATGTTACTGTACAGCCCACTGCGTTACAATGTAGTTGTTTATTAGTGCCCACATCTGCCATTATCAACCCGGGAAACGAGTTTTCTGACCATGTGACCTAACTAGGAAATCTCCTGGCCTAAAAGGTGACCGGTCACCACTGYGCGGTGCAGTACCAAAGTGTCTAACTGACCGAGTTAGGWAGTGAGTCCTAGGTTCAGAGATGATCGTACGTCAGGCAGAGACACGCGACACTCGTCCCTCCCTCAGCCAACCGACAAAATATTCCATATCTTACATAATAGAGTTGAGAGAGTGTTGTTAGACACATCATTAGATCATTAGAACCAGCCCTGCGGACCATGTCAGAGTCAGAAAGAAATCATCCAGAATAATAAGACACTTTCTGATCTCCCTATTAGCTAATTATTAACTTTTATGTGAATGTGTTTCTGTTTTTTTAACTAAAAACCTACTCGTCTCTGGGGGATTGACTGCTCGTTTGGAACTGAAAGCACGGAGATGAAAGAAGAGCTCGATGCCAGCTAGGATGACAACATGTGTCCTCAGTTTCCTTAGGAATTAAAAGTGACATATTAACCAAGTACAGAATATCTCTCTCTACCCCCCCCCACACACCCAACACGGAGGTTCGTTCAGACCTACAATTCATTCATTAGGTCTCGGGACATGTTGCGCCTGCTGTGGAGATCCACTCAATGTGACTGGGCCTCTAGGAGAAGGTCTGAGTTCCTTGGGGACGGTGGCCAGTCAGGGACAAACAGTACAGGACAGTCTAGAACAGTCATCCATGGGTCTGCAGCAAGATCTCCACTACCACACTGACTGGAGGTCTTTCTTGTTTGGTTGAGGTCTACTTCGATGGGACAGGCATCGATGTGTTTGGAGTGTGGCACAAATGTCATTTCATCGTTAAGAACAAGAGAGAAGAGGAGTCAAGAAGAAACTCGGTTAGAACGGTACACACATACCAAGAAGCACTGGCTTCCCAAATGGCCCCTATTCCCTACATAGTGCACTACTTGGGGCTCTGGTCAAAAATAATGCATTTTGTAGAGAATAGGGTGCCATTTGTGACGCAAACGTTTTGTTTTCATCTACTAGTAGCAACGGTCGTGGACTGCAGTGGGACAAGAAAGTCGAGGAGGGGTCTCATCCATCCGTCCGCCAGGAGGGCCTCTGTCAGGGGTTCAGTAGCTAACTGTCAGGGGCCACATGGGCCACACTCATCTCTTGTAGTGGTTGGGGGCATCAGCGAAGGCAAACTTCAGCCTGTAGGCCTCGGCCAGGAGCACGCTGACCTCCTCGTTGCCCCAGTGCATGGTGGGTAGGTTCTGCAGCAGAATCATCAGACCCTGTGGGGCAGAGAAAGAAACAACAGAAGGATTTAGTGGAGCTGAAGGTAGAGAGAGAGAAGTAGAGAGAGGCAGAGAGAGAGAGAGAGGCAGAGAGAGAGAGAGAGGCAGAGAGAGAGAGAGAGGCAGAGGGAGAGAGAGAGGCAGAGAGAGAGAGAGAGAGAGGCAGAGAGAGAGAGAGAGGCAGAGAGAGAGAGACACAGAGAGACAGAGAGAGAGGCAGAGAGAGAGAGGCAGAGAGGAGTGCAGTTAGACACAGAATAATTGATATGGCCAGAGAGAGAAAGACAGCGAGAACCAAGTGAGAGAAGGGCACACCACACTTTGAACATTACAGTGTGTGAATGTGAAGGTGTCGCCAGGGGCAACAGCAGTGAAAGCATCAGCTCAGAGGAGCTGGGAGGGTGTCTCAGTAAGGAGCGCCTCACACACACACACACACACCGCCTGCTTTATAACACCAACCAGTGAAGCAGAAGCACCATCACAGCAAGAGGAACACACTTACACTTTTAATCAGCGAGTAACTCTATTTAAAAATCCGCCGTGTGTCGTTTCGTTCTGAACAGAACCACTATGTTTCTCGTTCCGTTCCACTGTTACGACCAGCATAATAAAGTTCTGAACCGGTTTGAACCAGAAAGTAGTACTGGTTTATATAGTTCATTTCTGTTGCTTTTTTTAACTTTACAATTAGCTCATTAAATTACTCCACCAATCAGTGCAGATAGAGCAGCTTTCTTTGGACCGGGCAAGCTAGTTGTTTGTATGCTTGATAGACAGAGAAGTGTAGGGTGCGACTGAAATGTTGCGGGGTGGGGAGAGTACAAGAGAGAGGGCCTTGGCTTAAAGCTCTGGGCATCATGATAAGACATGCATTATAATGTGTTCAGGATATTAGTAAGCCTATCATTACTTCACTGAATCAAATAATTATATCCTAGCAAGATACCTAGCTACGGAGAAGCGGCTAATATATGGAGGAACTTTGAACGTCGGAAAGTTGGCTCAATGCCGAGGCTAGCTCAACGCCCTGGACCAGAGCTAACGTAAACTCACCCCATTCCGTACAAAATGTGCGCAACCGCAACATTCAAACGAGGCTACAAAGAAAACTAAATGGGACTGTAGCGACTGTGTTGACTTCAAAATCGGGGGTGTGAACTAGGTTTCTATTCAAGCGTTGATCGATGTGGTAATGGCTCTATAGTATTGGAGAAAAGTTGAAAAAAAAACGGAACCTCCGTTACATCGTGACGTGTCATGCCGTAACGTACAGCACGCATAAAGCAACTATTTCTGTCGTACAATCTCTCTCCACCAGGTGTAGCACTTCTCTCATCGTTTCAAAACAAGAAATGGACAGTGACGGGGGTAAGGGGGGATACGTAGTCATTTTTTGCATCATCACTGCATGCGATCATCATTCTCAAAGCCGCTGTTTACTTCTAAGATCACTTTAGCACCGCCCTAAAAATCCGATTCAAATTCGACACAAACCTTCAAATAGGTATGTAATGACACATTATATAAACTCTTTACAGTGTTTTATTTACATTTTAGAGGCGATAAGGTGATAAGGTGGACAGATCAAGTAAAAAAAAAAAAGCTATTTTCCCAAACATCTCTCCTTCTCCTTCCCGTAGATGTCTTTTGACCCCTTTTGATTCCTCAATGTAATTTTTTTTTGGGGGGGGTCCAAATCGGACGTTAGGTACTATAATCATTGATATTATGTCAATCCCATAAATTTTAAAACGGATCAATTTGTGTGCAATCAATCATAATTATGTTGCAGGAATGCTTATATTATTTGTTTCTAAACTACAGAAACCATTTCAGATCAACCTGAGGTGGTTGGTGTCATGGCTTTCTGAAATGACATGGAACGACGAGAGACAGAGAAGTAAAAAAAATAAAAAAGCCTTATGGAGTTACAGTTAGCCCCAGCAGAGCCCCTGCCAGACCGCCCGCTAGATTGATGCATTAGTGTGTGTTAGTGGGGCTGGGACGGCAGGACCTCCATCTCCAGCCTAATAAAGCTCTCTGACTGGGGCCTGATGAGGGGGGAATGAATCTGGTTAACACTTCCTGCAGTAGCAGAGACAGGCCCGGCCTGGGGTGACAATGACACTTGCGCAAAAAGCTTTCCCTACCATTGCACTGTATAGCTGCCTACTTTGGTTCGTCTAGGCTAGTTCTTTTTCCACTCCACACAGTTGTTTGAAATAAGACGGCTGTGTCTCTCTGTGCATACGAGTGTGCGCGTCCCTGCTTGCTTATGTGTCTGTCTCACATGTTCACAACTCCACACTTCCACCAGCGCTAAAAACTAACCAACAGAGAAGGGGAAAAAAACTGATAACAAAAGACGGATATCATTATTAATGCAATCAATTCTGACGCTCATTTGAATATCTGACAACGCCGCAGGTTGCATACAAATCACGTCCCAATAGTTTTGGAGCTATCTGAACATTAGCAATAACATCTGCTAAATATCTGTATGTGACCAATAAAATGGGATTTTATTTGAAATGAGACGGCGGAAAAAAAAGTGATTTCCCCGTGTTAAGTTCATGTGATACATTTGTGTGTGCGTTTGTGTGTTCATGCGTGCGTGTGTGTTTTTGTGTGTTTGTGTGTGTGCATGCGCGCGTGTGTCTGAGCTGTCAAGGCCAGCAGAATCGAACATGCATGCATAAATGTGTTCCCTCCTACTACTCTTCCATCAACTCACTTGACATGTGCCACTGGTTACACTATACTGTACAAACATATAGCTGAACTGAGATGGAAGGGGCGGCAGGTAGCCTAGTGGTTAGAGCGTTGGACTAGTAACCGAAAGGTTGCAAGATCGAATCCCCGAGCTGACAAGGTAAAAATCTGTAGTTCTGCCCCTGAACAAGGCAGTTAACCCACTGTTCCTAGGCCGTCATTGTAAATAAGAATTTGTTCTTAACTGACTTGCTTAGTTAAATAAAGGTAAAAAAAATACAAATAACAAAATTGAATGAAACATAGAATGCGATAAGCAAATTATTCGTAGACTGGATGACAGTTTGTTTGGATCTAAATGTCTTGTTCCTACAATTTTTTTATTACTATTTATCCCCATTTACGGACGGTAAATAATTGGAAATGTATTATTTTATTTATTGCAAATAACAAATGTTTTTTTTKTTTTTTTTATCAAAAAGGGTCTGTGGTAGGGGCGTGGCAATGGGCTCGGTCGGCCCGTTGGCGAGGCTATTTATTTGAGAACATTTTAGAGGCCCCCATCTTGGTTGTGTAGACACAATTTTTGAATATTTAAGCCTGAGAAGGTTTCTGACAGTTTGTGCAGAAATTATTTGGGTTGTGCAAACTCAGTTTCATCACCTATCCGTGTGGCTGGTCTCAGACGATCCTGTAGGTGAAGAAGCCTGATGTGGAGGTCCTGGGCTGGCGTGATTACACGTGGTCTGCGATTGTGAGGCCGGTTGGACATACTGCCAAATTCTCTAAAATGATGTTGAGCTTACGGTAGAGAAATTAACATTAAATTATCTGGCAACAGCTCTGGTGGACATACCTGCAGTCAGCATGTCAATTGCACGCTCCATCAAAACTTGAGACATCTGTGGCTTTGTGTTGTGTGACAAAACTGCACATTTTAAAGTGGCCTTTTATTGTCCCCAGCACAAGGTGCACCTGTATAAGAACCRTTCTGTTTAATCAGATTCTTGATATGCCAAAACCTGTCAGTTGGATGGCAAAGGAGAAATGCTCACTAACACGGATGTAAAGAAATTTATGCACATCATTTGAGAGAAATACGCTTTTTGTCTGTATGTAACATTTCTGGGATCTTTTATTTCAGCTCATGAAACATGGGACCAACACACTCCATGTTTCATTTATATTTTGTTCAGTATATAATTAGTGGATTCGGCTATTTCAGCCACAACCGTTGCTGACAGGTGGATAAACAGCCATGCAATCTCCATAGACAAAACATTGGCAGTAGAATGGTCCATAAAGTAGAGCTCAGTTACTTTCAACGTGGCACCTTTCCAACAAGTCAGTTCGTAAAATTCCGGCCTTGCTAGAGCTGCCCCGGTCAACTGTAAGTGCTGTCATTCTGAAGCGGAAATGTCTAGGAGCAACAACGCCCTGCTGCGAAGTGGTAGGCCACACAAGCTCACAGAATGGGACCGCTGAGAGCTAAAGCGCGTGTCCTCAGTTGCAACACCCACTACCGTGTTCTAAACTGCCTCTGGAAGCAACATCAGCACAAGAACTGTTCGTTGGTAGCKTCATGAAATGGGTTTCCATAGCCGAGCAGCCGCACACAAGCCTAAGACCATCATGCGCAATGCCAAGCGTTGGCTGGAGTGGTGTAAAGATCTCCGCCATTGGACTCTGTGGAAATGTGTTCTCTGGAGTGATGAATCACGTTTCACCATCTGGCAGTCCGACGGACGAATCTGGGTTTGGCGGATGCCAGGAAAACTCTACCTGCCTAAATGCATAGTGCCAAATGTAAAGTTTGGATGAGGAGGAATAATGGTCTGGKGCTGTTTTTCATGGTTCGGGCTTACCCCTTAGTTCCAGTGAAGGGAAATCTTAACGCTACAGTATATAATGACATTCTAGACGATTCTGTGCTTCCAACCTTGGCAACAGTTGGTGGAAGGCCTTTTCCTGTTCCAGCATGACAAGGCCCCCGTGCACAAAGCAAGGTCCATACAGAAATGATTTGTCGAGATTGGAGTTGAAGAACTTGAGTGACCTGCACAAAGCCCTGACCTCCACCCCATCGAACACCTTTGCGATGAATTGCAATGCCGACTGCGAGCCAGGCCTAAATGCCAAACATCAGTGCCCAACCTCACTAATGCTCGTGGCTGAAAGGAAGCAAGTCCCCGCAGCAATGTTCCAACGTCTAGTGGAAAGCCTTCCCAGAAGAGTGGAGGCTGTTATAGCAGCAAAGAGRTGAAAAACTCCATACTAATGCCTATGATTTTGGAATGAGATATTCGACGAGCAGGTGTCCACATACTTTTGTAGTGTATGTGGGAGCATTTGAATGGACAAGGCCATGTTGTTTGTTGACTAGTTTAGTCAGAGGCACAGTGTTAGTTTCATTGTCATACATCCTAGAATCGCAAATGTGAGAAAGCTGGATATGGAGGTTGGGCACAGTGTAAAGTGGTGCATATAATGGTACATAATGGAGTATATGGACTTCCAGAGGACATTCTATAGGACAACTCATAGGTATTCAGTGTCCTACCTAATGTATAGAATAAGCCAGTATTCAAACCCACCTCCCTGGTGACTGGCTGGTGAGAGTCCTTCATTAATGACTTAAACATTCTAACGACCAGATGTTGGCTATCATCGATATTCCGCTAATGAGCTTAATATACCTTAATTACACACATCTCACAGGCTGCTGCAGAAATCACTTTACTAACACAGGTAGGGGCACTTCAGAATGAAGGGGAGGGGGGGTACAATGTGTGTGTCTAATGTCCGATTGAGTCACATTGATAACAGCATCAAGAGAGGCCCCTCAGAAGACTCAAAAACGTCGGAACAATTAACAGCCTCTCTAAAGAAGCAAGGCCAGTGGCAGAAATGCACCACGTTTAAGAAAATGACGGGCCCATGTGTTAAAGCATCCTCTTCAGGAATTACAAGGCCTTTCAAGCCGACCACTTACGCAAAGTACAGTTCCTTGGATTCAAGCACCTGCACGAAGGTAAAGCGAACACCACGACAAAATACTCTCCTCACACTGAATAGGACGTCCCTGGATGGTGCTCAGATTGTATTCAGTCAAATGAAAAGCCTGGTCCTTCTCAAGAGAACTCTGCTGTCTTTTCTCCCCACAGAGTTAACGAGAGATCAAAGCGGATATAGATGGATAGAGGGTGGACTGTGTGCGCTTACGTGCTGACCAGACCGGACACGTTGCATGTGAGAGCGTCGCAAAAATAAATTTAGAAATTCATGTTATTCAATTATTGCGCCAACGAGCGTCTGCGACGCCAAGGGCTATAGAAGTCATTCCTATTTCTGATGCAGATCGCGCTGAAAGTCCTGCCTCTCTCATCTCCTCATTGGTTTATAGAAGCGGGTACCCACGTGCCATCTCCTCAATTGTTATACCCACATGGGTGATTGAAAGACGAACTTTGTTGCCGGTTGTCGTGGGAATACAATGAAAAATTAGATGCGATCACCGTATAAGTTCAAAGATGAAAAAGCCTGGAATGAGGGGAGATGACTAGAAACGATTCGGTTGGCCGTTTTATGTGTGGATTAATTGTCGGAGTAGAGGTCCTTGTGCATTTCAGGTAAAATAACAACTCAATGTTTATATCCCAGGACAAATTAGCTAGCAACAGCAAGCTAGCTAAATAGGACAAATTAACGTTAGCAAGTGCAAGCTAACTAGCTAAATTGCCATAGATGTTTAATGCTTTTCGACCTGTCCCCAAATTAATGTCATTGGTTCAGAGTTTGTTTTGATATTTTAACCTGCGTGTCGTGATCGCGTTTGATGTGGGGGGGMAAAATAAATGTATGCACGATAGCGCACGCCCGCAGCCGGTTTGTGTTGCCTGTTAGCGTATGTGTGTATGTGTGCACAAGCAGAGACACAGTCACAAAGCCAAGTCACAGACCCAGATTTAACCGAGATGAAGGCACAAGCAGAGACACAGTCACAAAGCCAAGTCACAGACCCAGTAGAGATAAATTCACAACCCTGCCTCTCCAATCTGTCCTTGAGTCCATTAAATCACCTCCTAAGATAGCTGCTCTCACTGCTTTCTGTTTGGCTCTAAGACAATAATGACATGTATTTATCCTCTCTGAAATCACTGTATT
This sequence comes from Salvelinus sp. IW2-2015, assembly GCF_002910315.2. Taxonomy (NCBI): domain Eukaryota; kingdom Metazoa; phylum Chordata; class Actinopteri; order Salmoniformes; family Salmonidae; genus Salvelinus; species Salvelinus sp. IW2-2015. Next base: position 1,467,708 of record NC_036864.1, read on the forward strand.
GAGGAGGCGACTATGGTTACTGAGTCCTGTCCGTATCGCAGGCGGCACGTAGCGAAGCAGCTTAATTATTTAGCTGTGCTTTTGGCTCACTGTGCTGGGTCTGGGCCGAGCCAGACACACAGACACGCACACACACCGATAAACTGCAGGTCTCGAATGACAGTCTGGCAGCAAGGCAGAGCGCCGCGCCGCACCACAGGCCACTGTTGTGGGGAGTGATAACTACTTTTAGGAGATTTGTGAGTAAGGATGAAAATAAAATAAAATAACAATCGACTGAGCCCCTCGTCAGCATCAGAGTCGCACGGCGCCCCGGTGTGGTGTTTATTGATCACTGATGGAGAACGCAGGGGCAGTCACTATCATACTGTAAAGAAGTCTCAGCCCTTCTACTGTGTACTGCGCTTGCACGCACCAACGCGCAGACACACACAACTAACCACCACAGACGGGTGATTGATTACGGGCGACTTTACCAACAGCTCTGTTCATCAGGAGGTCCTGGGTATTGTGGGTAACATACACGAAGGGCCACACAAGTTAGCAGGAGAGAGAGACAGGCAGGGAGAGTGAGCGATGCAGGTGGAGAGAGAGAGAGAGCGATGCAGGGGGAGAGAGAGCGATGCAGGGGGAGAGAGAGCGATGCAGGGGGAGTGTGTATACAATTACATCCACATTATCGTGTGTTTTTTATTTTCTTCTCCCTTACTCCTTTCAGTAAATGCCTCTGTTGAGTGGATTCATACAGCCCATGTGAGAAAGTCCATGAACAGAGTGTATTAAAACCAATTTACAGGGGAGGCCCTGCCTCTAGCTCTCTCCCTTCCTCTCTCCTCCCGTCTCTCTCTCGCTCCTTTTCTCTACATCTCTATTTGTCTCTCTCTCTCCGTGTGTGTGTGTGTGTGTGTGTGTGTGTGTGTGTGTGTGTGTGTGCGCGCACGCGCTACAACTACACCAAATCAGTCTCGCGTGGTGATTCATCAAGCTACATGCAGTTTAAATGAGTCTCCACTCTCAGCCCAAGTTTGGACAAAATTACAAGTTTTTCTGATGAACGGCGAGGGCATTGTATTAATCAGGCAGAAGTTTACACCTTCTCATCTCTCAGTGTAGAGGTCTTAATAGACTCACGGCCATAACTCACAACAGCTTGTAGCTCAATGACAAGCATCCGACGCGCTCCACACATCAATCTCTACTCCCAAAAGAAATGGAAATGATGATCCTTTTTTTGTGTGAATTTGTACACATACTAGGCCAATAACTCGATTGGCACTTGCCAGACTTTAATACGAGATGTAAATCTGGAAATGGGGGGGGTGGTGAGGTTTTATTTGTTTGTCATTTTTTGCCATTGATTGAATGTAGGCTTTTGTATGTGTACAAATACACACAAAAATTTGCATAATTTCCATAATTTCTTTTGGGAGTATAAATTAATGTGCGGAGCGCCTCGGATGCTTGTCATTTAGCTACTAGCTGTTGTGAGTTATGGCCGGGAGTCTATTAAGAACTCTACACTGAGAGATGAGAAGGTGTAAACTTCTGTCTGATTAAGATACATGTCTGTCCTGGTAGTTGTGATAGAACAAATTGGGAGTTGGGAGTGTGACTGCCTCATATGTTGCTGCCATCACAAGCATATCCCACAATGCTTGACAATAGGATTCAGAGACCGAAGTAGCACTGGCTTTTCTAAACCATCCGGAGAGAGTATACACAGGATATACATATTGAAATACCTCCGGGATTTCGATACCATGGTCTCAGAGTACACTCAAAAAGATATACAGAAATGAAAGTAGCATTGGCATTTCTATACCATCCAGGGTATGTACACTCAATAGGATTTACGGAGATTAATATTGCATTGACATGTCTATACCATCCATACAGAGTAAACAGTGTCTTCAGAAAGTAGTCATATCGCTTTACTTTGTACAAATTTTGTCTTGTCAAAATACCCCATAACGACAAAGTAATAAGATGTTTTTTGAAATGTTTGCAAATGTACAGTGGCGTAAAGTACTTAATTAAAAACACTTTAAAGTACTAGTTTTTGGAGTTATCTGTACTTTACAATTTATATTTTTGTTAACTTTTACTTCATTATATTCCATAAGGCAATGATGTACTTTTTTACTCCATACATTTTCCCTGACACGCAAAAGTACTTGTTACATTTTGAATGGCTAGCATGACAGGAAAATAGTCCAATTCACGCATGTATCAAGAGAACATCCCTCGTCATCCCTAATGCCTCTGATCTGACGGACTCACTAAACCCAAATGCTTTGTTTGTAAATTATGTCTGTGTTGGAGTGTGCCCCTGGTTATCCATACATTTAAAAAACTAGAAAATGGTGCCATCTGGTTTGCTTAATACAGGGAATTTGAAATGATTTATACTTTTATTTTCAATACTTAAGTATATTTTAGCAATTACATTTACTTTTGATACTTAAGTATATTTAAAAACAAATACTTTGACTTTTACTCAAGTAGTATTTCACTGGGTGACTCACTTTTACTTGAGTCATTTTCTATTAAGGTATCTTAACTTTTACTCAAGTATGACAAATTGGGTACTTTTTGAAATAGACATATCTAATTTACATAATCATTCTCAAACCTGAGTCAATACATGTTACAATCCCCTTTGGCAGCGATTACAGTTGTGAGTCTTTCTGGGTAAGTCTCTAAGAGGTTGCACACCTGGATTGTACAATACTTGCACATTATTATTTCAATTCTTCAAGCTCTGTCAAGTTGGTTGTTGATCATTGCTAGACAGCCATTTTCAAGKCTTGCCATAGRTTTTCAGGCCAATTAAAGTCAAAAACTGTCACTAGGCCACTCCGGACCGTTGAATGTCGTCTTGGTAAGCATCTCCARTGTAAATTTGGCCTTATGTTTTAGGATATTGTCCTGCTGAAAGGTGAATTTGTCTCCCAGTGTCTGGTGGAAAGCAGACTGAGYCAGGTTTTCCTCTAGGATTTTGCCTGTGTTTAGCTCTATCACGTTTATTTTTAGCAACAACAACAAAATGTCATGCTGATGACAWGCATACCCATAACAWGAWGCAGCCACCACCATGTTTGAAAATATGAAGAGTGGTACTCAGTGATGTGTTCGGCTGGATTTGCAATCAGGACATAAATAATAAATCCTGAACTTATTGATGTTTGCCATAACAAAGGGGTTGAACACTTATTGGCTCAAGACATTGAGCTTTTCATTCATTTGTAAACATATAAAAATAAAAATAAATCCACTGACATGGAGGTATTTTATGTAGACCAGTGACACAAAATCTCTATTTAATACTTTCTGAAGGCACTGGTATACACTCAAAAGTACAGGCCTACAGACATTGAAGTAGCACTGATATTTCTATAGTATAGAGTATACACAGTACACACTTTTCCGCCCTCTTATAATAGCTCTGAGTCAAAGCAAATGCATTCAGCACGGACATTTAATCAGTAGAAAAGCAGCTGACATTTAAAGAGTTCCACTTCCGTCTGACAGACATTTAATTGCGCTAAAGCCGTCTGTGTAACTCCTTTCTCTCTTTCGGCTGGGAGTGTGTGTGTGTGTGTCTATGTGTGTGTGTGTGTGTGTGTGTATGCGCCCACATCTGTCTCTCAAGGAGAAACACACAATGACATAGTGATCTTCGATTTCCACCAAACTAATAGCTTTGTGTGTACATCCCAGTCAGGCTGAAATTAACTTTCCAAATGACGTTCCCAGCATTTATTCAATAGCAGATAGTAATGAAATCACAGAGAAAAGGCATGGTGGCTGTATTGAAGCCATTGCTATTCATGCTACATGAAACATTTGGTCCTCATTGAAATTTGATGAATGCTAGGAAAGAAACACAAGCTCTCCACTCTTCTGTCCCCTTGACCTTTCGTCACTAGCTGACTGGTMCAAATGGAAAKGCACCATTGAGTATAATTTGATATGAAAGCCTTGACATCATCTATATGAATCCTCGTAATTCTTAGCAAAACATCCTTGTGCACTTTATCCCTTGATACAGCTACAGGCCAGAGGGTTGGACAGATCAAGAGTTCTAGCATAGCGCTACTGTGAGCCAGTTAGAGCCAAAGTCTTAGTCAATGTTTTTGGAGTATCTAGGGCTATGGTGGTAATGTAGAATGGCAGTGAGTGCTTCAGCCTTCTGAAAACAGCACCGCAGGCACTCTGCAATTCTTCCAGAGCCCTGAACAACACTGTGTGTGTGAGAGAGAGACAGTGAGGGGGGAGAGAGAGAGGTAGAGTTGGTGTGTGTGAGAGAGAGAGAGGTAGAGTTGGTGTGTGTGAGAGAGAGAGAGGTAGAGTTGGTGTGTGTGAGAGAGAGAGAGAGAGGTAGAGTTGGTGTGTGAGAGAGAGAGAGAAGTCATGCAGAGGAACAGCTCCTGACTTGTTATAACTTTTTGTTTGTTAAGAGCGAGATTGACACGATTCAATTAGCAAAAAATGTATAGGTAATCAAATTGTACAACTGAAGATCAACAAAGGAGGAAAGAATTGACAGAGAGTGAGTTAAAAGACCAATCTTCATCGTGGTAGCTAGCCAATTTCAAATCGGTCAGTTAGCTTAACGTCTAGCTCTAACTGTTTACTGGTGGTAACCATAGCAACATGGCCACTGAGGCAGCGCTAGCAGCGTTAGCAGCGACAGAAACTGAGAGACTTTTAATTAAAGTGGAAAAACCACAACTACAGGCCTGAATTTCACTTTTTAAAGCTGTTAATTGTTTTTTCCCCCCCCCCCCCCTTTAAAACAAGTCAAAATGAGGCTTAGATATGGTGTGTGAGCCTCAGTCCCTGTATGGACCTCCTCAACAACGCCTGGTGTCATGCTCTCTTTTGCAGGGTGGCGGGAATGGTCTCCTGAGGATCTCCTCCCCAGACCTGGACTAAGCATCCGCCAAACTCCTGGACAGTCTGTGTGGCAACGTGGCGTTGGTGGATGGTAGCGGACATGTGTCTCCAGAGGGTGCTCAATTGTATTCAGGATATGGGAAGGCGGGTCCAAGTCAGTACATCACCCATGCCTTCCTCGTGCAGGAACGCTGACATGCCAGCCACAATGAGTCTAGCATTGTCTTTGGCATTAGGAGAACCCAGGCCAACCGCCACCAGCATATGGTCTCACAAGGGTCTTGAGGATCTCATCTCGGTACCTAATGGCAGTTCAGGCTACCTTGGTGAGGGGCTGTGCGGCCCCCAAAGAAATGCCACCCACACCTATGTAACTGTATACCCACCGCAAACCGTCATGCTGGAGGGATGTTGGCAGGCTAGCAGAACGTTCTCACACGGCGTCTCGATCTCTTGTCAACGTCTGTCCACGATGTTGCTCAGTGGTGGGTACCTGCTTCATCTGTGAAGAGCAGGCGCGCCAGGTGGCCGAATTGATGCCAATCTTGTGTTCTCTGGCAAAGCCAAGTAACGATCCTGCACGGTGTTGGGCTGTAAGCACAACCCCCTACCTGTGGACGTCTGGAGCACCTCGATGACCACCTGCATGAAAGTCTGTTTTTCCTGACCGTTGTAGCAGACACATGCTACATTTGTGGCCTTGCTGGAGGCATTTTAGAGGCTCTGCAGTGCTCTCCTGAGTAGGTCTGAGAGCACGTGTCCTCTGGCACAAAGACGGAGGTAGCAGTCCTGCCTTCGTGGGTTGTTGCCTCCTACGGCCCTCCTCCACGTCTTCCTTGATGTACTGGCCTGTCTCCTGTTGTAGCGCCTCCATCGCTTCTGGACACTACGCTGACACGACACAGCACAAACCTTCTTGCCACAAGCTCGCATTGATGTGCCATCCGGATGAGCTGCACGTACTCTGAGCCTACTTGTTGTGGTTGTAGACTCGTCTCATGCTCCTACTGGAGTTGAAGCACAGCCAGCATTCAACAAAGTGACCAAACATTCGAGCAGGAAGCATAGAACTGAGAAGTGGGTCTCGTATGTCACTCACTTGCAGAAACCACCCTTTTTAGGGGTGTCTTGCTAATTGCCTATAATTTACCACCTGTTGATCGTATTTCCATTGCACGACAGCTGTGAATGTATTGTCAATCAGTGTTTGCTTCCTAATGTGGACAGTTATTGATTCACCAGAAGTGTGATTGATGGAGTTACATTGTGTTGTTTAAGTGTTCACTTAATTTTTTGAGCAGTGTATTGACTAAGGTGTATGTGTAAACTTCCGACTTGAACTGGTAACTCGAAGAGCCTGAATTGAGTGATCGGAGGGTGTGATTGTCGATGTGTACAGTAGAATAGGAAGCACATAGTGTTGTGCCATAATGTAATATACGATTTTCTAGATGGGAGAAGGACAGTCGATCGATACCGTGAGTGCTGTTCGGTCAACCCAATGTTTTAAGTTACTAATATTTAATAAAGCGTTTGTCGTTACGCGCAGAGTTGTTGGCCTGACTCTTTTTTGTCAGTTAAGCCTGAGGTCAGTGTTTGAGTCTAATGAAGGTGTTTTTCTTCTCAATTCATGATGCTATATTAGATATTTTCTGAAGCTTTTAAATATTATTTAATTAAGTGTTTTCTAAAATTTAACACATAATTTCTAGATTATACAACCTGGCTTTGGCGTCTGTACTTCGGTTTGTGTCAGGATCTGTGTTTACCATGCATTTTTTTCTCCATTAAATTGTACCTTCAATTGGAGTTTATTATTCCATGGATATTAGTGGCTCTCTTCAAAAGTAAAATAGTTATTTCCTGCTTGAGATTAGTCAAGATTATATTTCTTCTTCCTTCTTACCTGTAAAGATATATTCTTGCTGGCGTTTTTCTAAGAAGTGATGTTTTTTTCTCCTATTCTTTTTACTCTTATCCTTAACATGTCTAGTTACATCTGTTTCAAAGTGATGCCACATTATCAGTCTCCTAAGTATGCCTTAACAGCTCATCCCAACTTGTTTGGTGGCTGGTGAGGCTCTACTGGGGAGTAGGTGGGTGTCACCTGAACAGACGTCGAAGTGACATTGGGGAGTAGATGGATACAATTAAAGCATGGCACATCATACATTATGAGGTCACTGCCTCCAGGTCTGACCTAATAAGGCAGATGTAATGAAACTGATGGTAGAAAGATCTCTAATCAAATGAGAAGAATAAAGGAGAAAGGAAGCAAAAGAGTTTCATGCTTGTTTGATTGGTGAAGCAGGTAAATGATCTAAGGAAACTCAGGTGGGTTGGAGAACCGCTGCGACTGTTAACTTGGCATCTCGGTCCTTGCCTCAATAGCTTACTTGGCACCAACTCTCTCTCTCCCTCTCCTCTCCCTCTCCCTCTCTCTCTCTCCTCTCCCTCTCCATCTCCTCTCTCTCTCTCTCTCCTCTCTCTCTCTCTTCTCTC
>NC_036864.1:1475227-1476885 GCF_002910315.2 Salvelinus sp. IW2-2015
AAGGCCTGGTACAGCTGACTATCCCAGGCAGTAGTGTGGTCTGTGTAAAAAAACAGGGTTTGTAACAGTCCTGTTTTGTGAGCAGTCGCGCAAACAAAGTTCTGGGTTTCTCCCTCAGAATTCTGTGTTTAAAATTGATTCTTCCTTTCTCTGATTTGATTTCTGCTGGGGTATTCAAAAAAAAGCGGGACGAAGTCCATTTTGAGTGTGACTCCAAATCCAGACCTCCATGGGTTGATAAATTTGATTTCCATTGATATTTGTGTGATTTTGTTGTCAGCACATTCAACTATGTAAAGAAAAAAGTATTTAATAAGAATATTTCATTCATTCAGATCTAGGATGTGTTATTTTAGTGTTCCCTTTATTTTTTTGAGCAGTGTACATTTAAACTCAGTTTTCCACAATTCCTGACATTTAATCCTAATAATTAATTGTCTTAGGTCAGTTAGGATCACCACTTTATTTTAAGAATGTGAAATGTCAGAATAACAGTAAGAGAAGGATTTATTTCAGCTTTTATTTCTTTCATCACATTCCCAGTGGGTCAGAAGTTTACATACACTCAGATAATATTTGGTAGCGTCGCCTTTAAAATTGTTTAACTTAGGACAAATGTTTTGGGTAGCCTTCCACAAGCTTCCCACAATAAGTTAGGGGAATTTCGGCCCATTCCTCCTGACAGAGCTGGTGTAACTGAGTCAGGTTCGTAGGCCTCCTTGCTCACACATGCTTTTTCAATTCTGCCCAAAAATGTTCTATAGGATTGAGGTCAGGGCTTTGTGATGGCCTCTCCAATACCTTGACTTTGTTGTCCTTAAGCCATTTTGCCACAACGTTGGAAGTATGCTTGGGGTTATTGTCCATTTGGAAGACCCATTTGCGACCAAGCTTTAACTTCCTTACTGATGTCTTGAGATTTTGCTTCAAAATATCCACATCATTTTCTTCCTCAATTTTCCTTCCGCACCGGTCCCTCCTGCAGCAAAGCACCCCCAAAACATGATGCTGCCACCCTCGCGCTTCACGGTTGGGATGGTGTTCTTTGGCTTGCAAGCATCCCCCTTTTTCCTCCAAACATAACGATGATCATTGTGGCCAAACAGTTTTACTTTTGTTTCATCAGACCATAGGACATTTCTCCAAAAAGTACAATCTTTGTCCCCATGTGCAGTTGCAAACCGTAGTCTAGCATTTTTTGGGCAGTTTTGAAGCAGTGGCTTCTTCCTTACTGAGCGGCCTTTCAGGTTATGTTCAATATAGGACTCATTTAACTGTGGATATAGATACTTTTGTACCTGTTTCCTCCAGCATCTTCACAAGGTCCTTTGCTGTTGTTCTGGGGTTGATTTGCACTTTCCGTGCCAAAGTACATTCATCTCTAGCAGACAGAACGCATCTCCTTCCTGAGCGGTATGACAGCTGCGTGGTCCCATGGTGTTTATACTTGCGTACTATTGTTTGTACAGATGAACTTGGTACCTTCAGGCATTTGGAAATTGCTCCCAAGGATGAACCAGACTTGTGGAGGTCTACCATTTTTTTTCTGAGGTCTTGGCTGATATCTTTTGATTTTCCCATGATGTCAAGCAAAGAGGCACTGAGTTTGAAGGTACGCCTTGAAATACATCCACAGGTACACCTCCAATTGACTCAAA
>NC_036864.1:1478035-1500919 GCF_002910315.2 Salvelinus sp. IW2-2015
AGTTTGATTTCACAGAAGTGTGATTGACTTGGAGTTACATTGTGTTGTTTAAGTGTTCCCTTTATTTTTTTGAGCAGTGTACATTTTCAAATACATGCAACTTAAGTTTTATATCATGACTTGATCTGAAATCTTTTGGACATCATCATGAAGGAATTCTATTTGAGTAAGAAAAGGATACTCATACGATAGGTAAGATGTACAAAACATTGCAGAAAGCCTATCGAACTGAATCTCTTTGGAAAAAATAAATAAACTATTGGAACCAAGACCTAAAAATAACTGATATTGGCACAAGATGGAGGGAGTGTTGGAACATAAACAAAATGTACGCTTAATCCAGTATAAACTAATGTACAGAAATGTTTATACAAGAGACAAAAATCACACATTTTACAGCACAACGGCAGAGTCATGTCTAAAACGAACAGCGACTCAATGATTCATGCTTTCTGGGAGTGCTATGAAGTCCAAAAGTTACAGGCGGAGTTCGAGAGTTGGCTGTCAGAAGGTTTACATTATACATTTTCTTTAAATCCGCCTATCTGCATAATTTAAGACATGGCATATGAGGGAGCGGTGAAATACCCAATGTGTTGGGACTGACTGTACTTTCTCATCAATCCTTTTGAAAAACGTTTGCTAAAAAACTGGAAATTAAATGACCCTCTATCGTTAAGACACTGGATGTCTCAAACACATTAAATACTGAAAAAAAGTGGGCTACAGAGAGGCAGTTTGAAGCTATACGGCGTAAAGTATTGCAAGCACTAGACATATCCAGGGGATGAGAAATGAGAAAGTTGAGAACAAGTTCTCATTTGCAACTGCGACCTGGCCAAGATAAAGCATAGCAGTTCGACACATACAACAACATAGAGTTACACATGGAATAAACAAAACATACAGTCAATAATGCAGTAGAAAAAAAAGACATGGTGGCCAAGTAATTACAATATAGCAATTAAACACTGGAATGGTAGATGTGCAGAAGAAGAATGTGCAAGTAGAGATACTGGCGTGTAAAGACGCAAGATAAATAAATAAATACAGTATGGGGATGAGGTAGTTGGATGGGCTGTTTACAGAAAGCCTATGTACAGGTGCAGTGATCTGTGAGCTGGTCTGACAGCTGATGTTTAAAGTTAGTGAGGGAAATAGAAGTCTCCAGCTTCAGTGATTTTTGCAGTTCGTTCCAGTCATTGGCAGCAGAGAACTGGAAGGAAAGGCGACCAAAGGAGGAATTGGCTTTGGGGGAGACCACTGAGATATACCTGCTGGAGCGCGTGCTACGAGTGGGTGCTGCTATGGTGACCAGTGAGCTGAGGTAAGGCGGGGCTTTACAGAGACTTGTAGATGACCTGGACCCAGTGGGTTTGGCAACGAGTATGAAGCGAGGGCCAGCCGACGAGAGCATACAGGTCGCAGTGGTGGGTAGTATATGGGGCTTTGGTGACAAAACGGATGGCACTGTGATAGACTGCATCCAATTTGCTGAGTAGAGTGTTGGAGGCTATTTTATAAATGACATCGCCGAAGTCGAGGATCGGTAGGATGGTCAGTTTTACGAGGGTATGTTTGGCAGCATGAGTGAAGGATGCTTTGTTGCGAAATAGGAAGCCGAATCTAGATTTAATTTTGGTGTCTTTCCCCAGAGAGGAAGCCTGGACAGACAGACACACAGAGATAGAGAGGGTGACAGAGGCAGTGTGTGAGGCCTCTGTTCTGTACAGGGCTAAGCTGGGGGGAAAGGTGCGTGGGAGGTGTCAGGTGAGCCAGCCTCTGGTTTATGGCAGGACAAAGACAACTGAATAGGACAAGTAATGGACAGCTAAGACAGCAGCTAGCGCTAGACTGCTTGTCGGCTGCTGACTTTAGACTGGCAAATGATGCTCTAAGGAACCTGTATGAGCATAGGAACAGCTGTTTAAGTAATGCCTGTATATAAGCCGTATAAAGCACAGGTTATATCCTGCAATGAAGATATTTTCACCCCAGTGCCCATGTCAACATTTCTGTTTCGTTGATTCAACGGAGGAGAGGAGCATCCAGCAGCATGGCCAATAATATTGCAGTACATATTCTGCTGTTCTCGCGCACGTGCGACGGGAACGGGAACGTCTTTGTCGTTGTAATATCCCAAACGGACGTGGCACTTTCACCATATAAGGATTCTAGCTTTAAGGTAAGGTCCGGGATGCATTACAAGACGGTGGGCCTAGATTCTGCCCTGATTCGTAGACCAGTTTGATCATCCTTTTCTGTGAAACCAGAGGCCAGGGGAAATGTAATCGCTAATCAGAGACTGGGAGGAAAAGGAATCTTTGGGCGAATCCCAAATGGCACCCTATTCCCTACATAGCGCACAACCTTTGACCAGAGTCCTGTTGAAAAGCAGTAAAGGGAATAGGATSCCATTTTGGGCTGCAGCCTTTGTGTCCGTTTCATTAGCCTGAGAAAAGGCTTCCCATTATGTGATAAACAAATAGATAATGAGGGCTCATTTGCTGCATATTGGCCTCGGTACATGCCAGCGGGCTCTGACATTTGGCTGTCTGTGGCCTGTGGTGGCTCACTGCAAGGGGGCCAGGAGGGGAGAGGGGAAAAAGAGGAGAGCAGACGGCAGGCACAGTGGATAGAGGAGCCACACAGACAAGTGCTCATAAACACACAGACATGGTGAACTCTTCAACTCTCTCAACACACACACACACACACACACACACACACACACACACACACACACACACAACAACTCTTAAACTCTGTGTCTGCACATGCATGTGCACACACCCACACAAACAAATCCGATGCACTCCGTGTCACAAGCAGTGCTCTTGGGAGCTATACAAATATACTCAAGAGACTCAGTGATTAGAGAGGCTGACCAGAACAAGGTCTGTGAACCACAGGAAGCTGTCATTATCCCCCCAGGCTAATGCCAAGCTAACAGCCTAACAGAGCCATGGCATCACTATGCACCGCAGTCCTCTATGGGTCATTCAGTTTACTGAAGGTGCAGGAGGGATGCAATAACCCTTTAGACTCTGAGTCAATTACATTTTCTATTCCGCATTGAGTTGAATTGGAACAAACCCCCCGATSCAACCCCACAACAAGGAAGCAGKGWWTTATAGATTACTGAAGCCTGTTTTTATTTAAATGATCAGTCATGTCATGTCATTTACGAGCTTAACCCTAACAGGGAGGCCTAGTGTTCACTCCATCAGTACTGAGCCTTGTTGTAGTCCAGTGAGGAGAGAGGCAGAGTGTGTGTCTCAAAAGGCACCCTATTCCATTTATAGTGCACTACTTTTGACGAGGACCCATAGGGCTCTGGTCAAAAGTAGTCCACTATATAAGGGAAAGAGAACCATTTGAGACGCAGTCAGCGAGTGCGGGCAAGAGTAGCCTGGAGCTACCAGAAGAGTACAGTACGGTGTGAGAGGAGAGCAGAACAGTGTGAGTTAGTGTGCTCTGAACTGTCACTGCATGGTAATCAAAAGACCCAGACGAAAGGTCACTGCTGAGAGAGACAGACTGTTTGTGGGAGTAATGGAGCAGGCTCTGAGGCCTGGCCAACCTGTGGAGATGGTGCCAAGTCCTGGAGCTGGGCTGGAGTCAGGGTGGGTGGGTGGGSTGCTGGGGGGGGGGGATTTACTGGGGCTATCAACTAGAGTCTGAGGTCGGTTTGATGGAGGCTAAGGTCAAAGCCAAAGCCACTTAATAGGGGCAAAGCCAAAGACTAGGGTGGGTTAGCTAGCTGGGAGCCAAAGACCCAGTCTTGGATGTGAGTTTGAAGGGAAGAAGCCCAGAGGTAGGTTAGTTTTTCTGGGGAGCAAAGCCCTATTACTGGGGTGGTTTTGCTTGAGGCAGGTCGGCCTGAACAGTAGGCCTTGGCCTGGGATGATAGAAGTAGGCAAGGTCTGCGTCTGTCCGTCTTGTGACTCCTGTCCAGCTCTGGTCTCTGGTCCTCCCCTGCCTGGCTGATACATAATGGACCTGAGACTGGCTCTAGTCTACTGTCATGTTCTGGTCCTCTGCTGCCTGGCTGCCTAAATAGGTCAAACTTATTACCAGCCCTTTCTGCCAAGAATAGGCCTGGCCGTCAGGACATCAGTGGTCAGTACAGAGGAGGGGACTGGCTAGCTAAGGCTGCAGATGGTCAAAGCACAGTCAGAGCAGGAGGAGCAGAACACTGACAGGGAGAATGTCAGCCACACACACACCCAGAAACAGACTCGCACACACAGACTCGCACCCTCGCGCGCACAGTCTCGCGCACAGCGGCATTAACCCAAGTCTCATTTTGTGACACGGTCGCCATGGCGACTCACTGTATAGCCAAATCCACACCTTTAGATTGAACACTCATTTCAGTTCTCATAATCACACTTCTCTCTGCCTATAGCGCTCGTCTATGCCCCTATCTCTCTCTCTCTCTCTCTCTCTCTGCAGGGTATCATCATACTTATCCCCAGAGGGAAATGCCAAACCGCCATCCCTTTCCAAGTAGAATCATACTGTACTGTAGGCAATTAATTAAGAAGAAACATGAACATGGCCCTCAGCACTATAGTCAAAAAGGTATAAATGTTCTCATGAGGTTTCACAGCGGGTGTAAGGTAGAGGTGTAAATCAGTGGTGACGGTGGAACATACAGTGGCTTCGGAAAGTATTCAGATCCCTTGACTTTTCCCATATTTTGTTACGTTACAGGCTTATTCTGAAATGGATTAACTAAATAAAAAAAACTCAGCAATCTACACACAATAACCTGTTTTCGCTTTGTCATTATGGGGTTTCATAAATCTTGGCAAATGTATTACAAATTCAATGGTAAATTCAATTGATTGGACATGATTCGAAAAGGCATACACCCATCTATATAAGTTCCCAGAGTTGACAGTTCATGTYAGAGCGAAAACCAAGCCATGAGGTCGAAGGAATTGTCTTAGAGATTCGAGAAAGGATTGTGTCGAGGCACAGATCTGGGGAAGGGTACCAAAACATTTCTGCAGCATTGAAGAACCACAGTGGTGTCCATCATTCTTCAATGAAAGAAGTATGGAACCMCCAAAACTCTTCCTAGAGCTGGCCGCCCGGCCAAACTGAGCAGTCGGGGGAGAAGGGCCTTGGTCAGGGAGGTGACCAAGAACCCAATGGTCACTCTGACAGAGCTCCAGAGTTCCTCTGGAAATTGGAGGACCTTCTAAAAGGATRACCATATCTGCAGCACTCTAACAATCAAGCCTTTATGGTAGAGTGACCAGACGGAAGCCACTCTTCAGAATAAGGCACATGACAGCCCGCTTGGAGTTTTCCAAAAGGAACCTAAATAGTCTCAGAACTTAAGAAACAAGATTCTGCAGGATTGGCTTCGGGACAAGTCTGTGAATGTCCTTGAGTGGCCCGGCCAGAGCCCGGACTTTAACCTGATCGAACATCTCTGGAGAGACCTGTGTGCAGCAACGCTCCCCATCCAACCTGACAGAACTTGAGGGGATCTGCAGAGAAGAATGGGTGAAACTCCCCCAATACAGGTGTGCCAAGCTTGTAGCGTCATACCCAAGAAGACTCGAGGCTGTAATCGCTGCCAAAGGTGCTTCAACAAAGTACTGAGTAAAGGGTCTGAATACTTATGTAAATGTGAAATCAGTTTYAATTTGTTTTATAAATGAGAAGAAAAAATATATTTTTTTTTTTGCTTTGTCATTGTGGAGTATTGTGTGTAGATTGATGAGGAAATCCATTTCAGAATAAGGCTGTAAAGTAACAAAATGTGGAAAAAGTCAAGGGGTCTGAATACTTTCCAAATGCACTGTATGTTCAGCAAAAGAGAGCGAGACGGACGGAGGGAGAAAGAGCAAAAAGGGAGAGAAAAAGGACAAAGAAAGAGGGGAGAGGAACACTGGAGGTCTAAAGGAGGGAGAGGTAGAGAAAAAGAGAGCCCCCCCCCTCTCTCTCTCTCTCTCTCCCAGGGGAGGAGGAAAAGAGGATAGATGGATGCGAGTGTTAGTGCCTCTGGCGCGTCGGTGGCAGTCTGCATGCCAAGCTGTGTGTGTGTGTGTGGTGCAGCGGTGCAGCAGGGATAATACTAAATCAGTGGGCACTGTAAACACTATAAATCAACTGCGACACACGGACACACACACACAGGCGCATGCTCACACACACCGACACACTGAGCCCCTCGCGACATGCACCACTGACCCTCTGCATATTCAACCACACACCAGTCTCAATTCAATCTGCACAGAGAGGGAAGAAGGAAGAGAGGGAGGGAAAAGGAGGGGTAATAAGGAACTAGGAGGGAGAGGAAGGGCAATGAGGGACCAGGAGGGAGAGGAAATGAGAACTTGGAAACGTGTCTCATTAAAGCTGAAGCAGCATCCATTGACCCAAAACTCTTCAGAGTGTGGTTGAGAGGTATTTTTCAAGAGAGAAGAGAAGATGCATGTAGGGGAAGACAAGAGAAGACACGTCAGTCAATAAGAGAAACGGAGAGAATAGAAGAGAGGAACTAGGGGGCAGGGCCCGAAGTCTGATTCCTGCTTCATGCCAATGTCACCTTGCAGCAGCTGCTGCTGTCATCCCACTAATGCAGCCAATATGACCCCTGATCCCTGTAGTTAATGATGAGCGCAGTGCTGGGCTGGGATGTGCTGGAGAGAAGATCACACTGGCTGGCACACTCTGCTCAGCCCTACAGGGACTCACATTCATACTTAGTGGCACAGTCTCAAATGACACCCTATTCCCTGTATAAACAAAGCACTACTTTTAAACAGCACCCTTTGTGGCCAAATGACCAAAGTCCAAACGACAGCCTTTCTTAAATAGAGCAACATGGGGATAGAGTCAGAGACCCCACTCTTTCAAATAAAAAGCCATGGAAACATCACTATTAAAAAAGGGGGTATTTTTCTCACCCAGGACCTCAGTAAAAAGGTGATGTAGGTATGACACCATACATTTCCATCCTTCTCTCTTACCTGGAAATCTCTCTCGTCCAGAATCTCTTTCCTCCATCGCACCAGGAAAGCAGCACACACGTAGAGGTGGAACTGAGAGAATCCCTCAGGTTCAGCCTGCAGAGAGAGAGAGAGAGAGAGAGAGAGAGAATTACACAACTAAAACAAATGTTCTAACATATCCAGAGTTATTTTGACAATGAACTCAGTACTGAACAGACAGCATCAGAAAGCAGCAGTAGAGCGACAGTGAAGATAATACCATAGCATCCTCCATCTCCATCTCTCCACTTAGGCCTACTATACCTTGACATTATGTTTGAAAGAAAGACTTAAATCTACTCTCAGATTGGGAATTTGGACGCTTACTGGGGGGGGATTAATAAAATATTTTCTGTCACAATCAGAGAATTTACACTCGACTAGGAGCTGAAAGACAAAACCCCTTTTAAATTTGCCCTTTACTTTTTCTCCTACCTTCTTTCAGACGCTCATTCCATTTCCAGGCCCGCTTTTACAGCGCTGAATAAAGGAGGGAAATTAAAGTGAGAGAGCGAGTGAGATGGTCTGTAGCCCTCATCTAAAGGGCTATCCAGGGGAAGACAATTAAAAGCTCTTAAAACAGACTGAAGGWGGAAAGGAGTGKAAATGGGACAATATGTTCAAGTGCTCACAGTAATACTGGTCTTCACAAACTCTCAACATACAGGCATCTCATCTGCAARTGTACAGTCGTGGCCAAAAGTTTTGAGAATGACAAATATTAATTTCCACMAAGTTTGCTGCTTCAGTATCTTYAGATATTTTTGTCAGATGTTACTACGGAATTCTGAAGTATAATTACAAGCATGTGTCAACGGCTTTTATTGACAATTACATGAAGTTGAATATTTGCAGTGTTGACCCTTCTTTTTCAAGASCTTTGCAATCCGCCCTGGCATGCTGTCAATTAACTTCTGGGCCACATCCTGACTGATGTCAGGCCATTCTTGCATAATCAATGCTTGGAGTTTGTGGGTTTTTGTTTGTCCACCCGCCTCTTGAGGATTGACCACAARTTCTCAATGGGATTAAGGTCTGGGGAGTTTCCTGGCCATGGACCCAAAATATTGATGTTTTGTTCCCTGAGCCACTTAGTTATCACTTTTGCCTTATGGCAAGGTGCTCCATCATGCTGGAAAAGGYATTGTTCGTCACCAAACTGTTCCCGGATGGTTGGGAGAAGTTGCTCTCGGAGGATGTGTTAGAACCATTCTTTATTCATGGCTGTGTTCTTAGGCAAAATTGTGAGTGAGCCCACTCTCTTGGCTGAGAAGACACATGAATGGTCTCAGGATGCTTTACTGTTGGCATGACACAGGACTGATGGTAGCACTCACCTTGTCTTCTCCGGACAAGCTTTTTTCTGGATGCCCCAAACAATCGGAAAGGGGATTCAGAGAAAATGACTTTACCCCAGTCCACAGAAGTCCAATCCCTGTACCTTTTGCAGAATATCAGTCTGTCCCTGATGTTCTTCCATGGAGAGAAGTGCCTTCTTTGCTGCCCTTCTTGACACCAGGCCATCCTCCAAAAGTCTTTGCCTCACTGTGCGTGCAGATGCACTCACACCTGCCTGCTGCCATTCCTGAGCAAGCTCTGTACTGGTGGTGCCCCGATCCCGCAGCTGAATCAACTTTAGGAGAAGGTTCTGGCGCTTGCTGGACTTTCTTCGGTGCCCTGAAGCCTTCTTCACAACAATTGAATCGCTCTCCTTGAAGTTCTTGATGATCTGATAAATGGTTGATTTAGGTGCAATCTTACTTGCAGCAATATCCTTGCCTGCAAAGCAATGATGACGGCACGTTTCCTTGCAGGTAACCATGGTTGACAGAGGAAGAAAAATGATTCTAAGCACCACCCTCTTTTTGAAGCTTCCAGTCTGTTATTCGAACTCAATCAGCATGACAGCGTGATCTCAGTTCATTTGCAGGGATTCAGATCATTTGCATGGCAAAGGGGGACTTTGCAATTAATTGCAATTCATCTGATCACTCTTCATAACATTCTGGAGTATATGCAAATTGCCATCATACAAACTGAGGCAGCAGACTTTGTGAAAATTTATATTTGTGTCATTCTCAAAACTTTTGGCCACGACTGTATATTTGCATATTATATTTGGGGCGGCAGGTAGCCTAGTGGCTAATTAGAGCGTTGGGCCAGTAACCAGAAGGTTGCTGTATCGAATCCCCGAGCTGCCCCTGCCCCTGAACAACTACTCCTGTGGGGCGGCAGGTAGCCTAGTGGTTAGAGCGTTGGACTAGTATCCGGAATGTTGCAAGATCGAATGCCCGAGCTGACAAGGTAAAAATCTGTCGTTCTGCCGCTGAACAAGGCAGTTAACCCACTGTTCCTAGGCCGTCATTGAAAATAAGAAGTTGTTCTTAACTGACTTGCCTAGTTAAATAAAGGTAAAATATATATTTTTAATAAAACAAGGCACATAACACACTGTTCCCCGGTAAGCCGTCATTGTAAATAAGAATTTGTTCTTAACTGACTTGCCTAGTTAAATAAAGGTCAAAAAAAAAAATGTAATAAAGATATTATCCCAGCCACAATCAAACAGTCTGAGAGAGGGAGCAGAGATAGAAAGTGTGTGTGTGTGTGTGTGTGTACATGCGTGTGTCTGGGAGCGAGAGAGCAGCTAAGCAATAACCCAATAACCACATTGGGCTGGACTGGGCCAGGTTATGAATAATTCCACCGTCCATGGATGTCCCTTACAGATGCAGCGCCATGTCAAGACTCTCTGAGGAAGGGAATTATTCCCACTTTCCTGGGTAAATAGTCAAGACTAATGCTGTTCGCACTGGAGAAGAGGGGGTTGTTCGAAAAAATTACATTTTCCATTCCGGGCAGGCGTGCTGCAGTTCAGTGGCGCAGCACAGTGAAGCAAAGCACAGGGCAAGTATGATATTTGCGTATTCACAGCGAGGGGCAACAGGTCATCGTTTATGCCAGACACGGAGGGAGCGTAATGAAAATCAATGGCTGTGTTCCTTCTTCACTCCAATAAACAGACAGGACAGGGATAGTGCTCTTCAACTAACTGTTGGAGGTACGGCTGTGGAAACATTCCCTTCACATTGAGGTTAAAACATACACACTGCCGAGTGCAGACTGCATATACCTGTGTAGGGCACATCGACGAGGCCTACAGCTAAGCAAATCACTTATCGACATAGAAATTCCAACACATCTATGTACATATTATGAAGCATGAGATATGGCAGCTTCACAGTAGTTACTATCCAAGTTCCTACTTACTAATAAACAGTTGCTACTCGATACAATTCCCCCATAAAGCTTCTAAAACATACAAGACAAAAGTTCTTTCTTCATCATTCCAACCTCTCTAACTTCCTATTTTCACTAAGCAGCTAGTATTAATGGTAAACTAGACTAGTGGGTGTTTTTATACTGTACATGGCAGTGATGCCAGGGCACACCTTAAAGGACAAAATACGCTCCATTTTTGGTATCTTTTTCATTAGTCCACTGTTGACACGGAGTAAGATGGCACCAACAGACATGGCAGCTCTGCTTCTCGCTCCTTAGAAAGCAGTATTTATTATTTATTACATTTTTATCCCGGAACGTTTTTTTGTGTTATTACAACCAGCCGGAAGGCAATGCCACTCAGACATTGCTCGTCCTATTATTGATATATTTCTTAACTCCCTTCTTTTACTTTTAGATGTGTGTGTATTGTTGTGAATTGTTAGATACTACTGCACTGTTGGAGCTAGGAACACAAGCATTTCGCTACACCCGCAATAACATCTGCTAAATACAATTTGATTTGATACAGTCCCAAAATGTTTTGCATGTCGGCAGATATTTGACTTTCAAGAAGCAAAGTGTCACTGGCGATGATGTGCTGTTAAGCAATATCTTCAAAACTTGACTGCTGACATGCAAAACATTCTGGGACTGTACCAACAATGGACTAATGAAAAAAAAAWAACTGAAAGATCATTTATGTGGAGTTTTCCTTTAAGTGTCAGTTATCTGCAGCAGAGTCTACTCGTGGATCATTTTAATTGTTTCTCTCTCACCTCTCCCCGGGGGAATGGGACCATGATGGGACCTTAATTAATGACCACCATAAAAGAAAAAGCACTGGACGCCCTCGTTCTCCTTCTCTCTCCCTCCTCGCTATGCCTTTCCTTGTCCTTTTTTTCCCCCTTCCCACTCTGTGCCTTTGCTTCCCTCTATGAATCTTTGCACTCTATTTCTTTCTTAGCCTCTGTCTCTTTCGCTCTTCTTCTTCCCCTCTCAGCCACTGTCTCTTTCTCTCTCTCTCTCCCTCTCTCTCCCCCTCTCAGCGGCCTGGTTTCCTCCCCGCCTCAGTGTGCCAGGCCCTCTTCAGCGCAACCTGTTTAAAGATGTAAGAGGGCCACATAAAAATGCCTCACTACAAGGACACTTATCCTACACACGCATGCCTACACGCACACACACAGTAAAGAGAAGAGAGGGACGCATTAAGACACCGCTTGTGCAACTGCGGCACAGGATGAGTGAGCCAAGCTGTCCAATTCCATCGGCTTTAACAAGCCTGCTAATGGACACGAAGTGCAAGACCTCTCCACTCACATTACAATAAGGACATGTCTGTTAAATAAGTCGTGTGCCGTTTAGACAAGCCAATACATGTAGCTTGGAATCTAGGCTAGATTGGGTGAAAGGTCTCCCATAAAACGCTAATATGACTGGGATTTACCTTCAAGCGAAGGAGAGATGAAGATGGAGTGGTGGAATTAGAAAACAGAGGGAGAGATGGAGGAGAGGTGATGGAGAGGGGGAGAGGTCATCTGGAGACAGAGAGATAACCCAGACAGGGTGAGTGAAGAGAGAGAGCTGACACAGGGCAGAACACACACCTCATCTCCACTGTCAATAACTCAGGCAGGGGACAGACAGAGAGGGTAGAGGGCAGAGTAGTAGAGAGATCGAGAGAGAGATTAGTACAACATGATGTACAACAACCAGAAAATCATACAGATGGGCCCAAAACAGTACAGAAGAATACCAGAAAGCAACCTGGAACCAAAATATCCAAACACTCTTAGATAACTTTCTGGATAGCACTTTCACTCACAGTAAAGAAGGCATCAATCTAGCAGTAAAAAACATCAACTATATATTCAGGCAAATGGCAAAAGAAGCACAAGTGAAATTGATAAAAAACAAAACAGACCACAGATGACAACTGGTTTGATGCAGATTGTAAAATTATAAGGAAAAAACTATAAGGAAAAAACTAAAATTATAAGGAAAAAACACTATCCAACCAAAAGCACAGGGACCCGAATAATGGTGAATTAAGCCTTCATTACTGTGAGACTTCAAAACTATACATATTTTGTCTTCCCTGTAAAACATTTAAAAAATCGGAAATGATGGCTGGATTCACAAGATCTGTATCTTTCATTTGGTGTCTTGGACTTGTGATTTCATGAACATTTTATTATATGATATCCCTGTAGCTTTAGGCTAGGCTATGCTAGTCTGCTTTTTTGATGGGGGGGATCCCGGATCCGGGTTTGTGACTCGTTAGAGGCTAGAGCAGTACTGCCAGACCTGGGCCCTGGTAGTAAACCCCAAAAAGACTAAAATAATGATTTTCCAGAGAAGATCCAGATCTCAGGGAATTAGAACAAAGTTCTCAAATTGGTGCAAAATATATAGTACTGCACACACTACAATTACTTAGGTTTAAAAATAAGCTCAGCTGGACACCTTAATGAGGCAGTGAATGAACTGAGAGAGAAAGCACGCAGGGCATTCTACGCCATTAAAAAATAAATTCAAATTGAAATACCTATTAAAATTTGGCTAAAACTAAATGAATGTGTCATTGAACCAATTGCACTTTATGGCAGCGAGGTGTGGGGGTCCACTTGCAAAACAAGATTTCACCAAATTTCACCAAACACCCCATTGAAACCCTGCATGCAGAGTTCTGTAAGATTCTCCTACATGTCCAGAGGAAAACTACAAACAATGCATGCAGCACAGAATTAGGCCAATAACCACTAATAATAAAAACTCAAAAAAGAGCAATTCAGTTTTGGAAACATCTAAAATACAGTGACCCACTTTCATATCATTACCAAGCCATGCAATGCCAAGAGCTGAGCAAAGAAGAGAGTCCCCTCATCCAGCTGGTCCTGGTGCTGAGTTCACAAACCTGTTCTACTAACACACTGAAGCTTCAGGACCAGAACATCCAATCAGAATAAAACAAATTACAACACAATCAAAACTACATTGCTTATTGGGAAACACAAACACAAAGCAAAATGCAGTGCTATCTGGCCATAAATCGACAGTACACCATGGCAAACTATTTGACCATGGTTACTGATCAAAACCTTAGRAAAACCTTGACAAAGTACAGGCTCAGTGAGCACAGCCTTGCCATTGAGAAGGGTAGACACAGGAAAACCTGGCTCCCTGTAGAGGAAAGGCTGTGCAACCACTGCACAACAGCAGAACCTGAGACAGAGCGGCATTTCCTGACAAAATGTMAAAAATATAAAACAATTAGAGAGTGTCATTTCCCCAAATTTGAAACCCTTATTCAAGGTTTCAAAGACCTCTCYGATGAGAGTAGGCTACCCATCCTGTTGGGGGAGGACGCAGAGAGCTGTGGGTTGGCAGCGCACTACATTGCTGCCTGCCATAAGATGAGGGACAATGTCTGACAGACCAACCAACCTGCACATGTACTCTACTGTATGCTTATTGTTCAATGTATGGTTATTTTGACCCTTGGTTATTGTTGTTACTGTTGTCCCGTTGACAATTTTGATTCTTAWTATTTTCATATTGTAAATATCAAAAGTAAGCTTTGGCAATATGTACATTGTTACGTCATGCCAATAAAGCAAATTGAATTGAAAAGACAGAGAAAGACCGAGACAGAGAGACAAACAGATAAACAGAGAGCAAAGGAAGAAAAACAGAGATACGGGTAGATAAAGTGAGTAAGAGGGAAACKGAGAGAGAGAGAGAAGTGTTTTGCAGTGAGTTATGTTCTGGCTGATGATTGCCTATTGGTCTACCCTCACGGCTTTAATCTGACCAGCAGATAGGTAGGAGTCAGTTGTGCACACACACAGACTTCATTAACAGGGGGACTTCTGGGAGTGAGAGAGTGATCACCAATCGGCCCGTGATTTCCTCAGCCCCATGTCGTTATCATTTCTCTGGGCCTATATCTCATCTCATCTCTCTCTCTCTCTCAATATCCCTCCATTCAACTTTCTCCCTCAGCCCTTTATACAGCCTACCTCAAACGCCATATAAGTCTTCACTAAAAGACTACAGTACACCCTCTGATCATTTCTGACTTTACGTTTCTCTAGTGTGCCGTCAAACTTCTAGACTTCCATCTCCAAGCTCCTTCCCTATTGTTATTCCGGGTGCCAGTCCCGGTGTCAGAGTCACAGTATTGGAGAAGCGGGCCTGACCTGCAGACATGGTGTATAGTACTGAGGTTCTCTGTGAGATCAGAGGAGAGAGGAGTCAGGAGCTCCAAACTGCATCGCTAGCTGTCTGTCATCTAACCCTTAAAGAGTCCTRTTTGATGTGGGACTAAACTTCAGCTCTTTGTGGAAAACTGATCACAACAGGACTCAAACCCTGACGGTGAGAGTAGTCGGGAGAGTTGAGGTAGTGGGTGATGTGTGTGTGGAAAGAAATCATGCTGAGAAAAAAATCTACTAAAGGCCTGTTGCTGTATCCTGAGGAAGCAAGAGGACATCCATGGGAAGGACATGTGTGTGTGTGTGTGTGTGTGTGTGTGTGTGTGTGTGTGTGTGTGTGTGTGTGCATATGTGCGTGCGAACGGAGTCAGATCAGCAGCAACACTTCATACACAGGGGGTACGGCGAAATGCTGTAGCATACTGCAGGCCAGAGCACTGTGAAAGCACATCAAGGTGTTTACGGCGTGTGTTGGGTTCTGTGTGTCAATGTGTGGCCGCACGTAAAAGCTCAGTCCTGAATGCATTCTGACACAGCTTGTCAGTGTGTTTGAAGGTCCACAGCATAGGACAAGGACAGAGAGACAGACGGATGAAGCCAACAGTGCAGTGGAGGAGAGGGATAGCGTGAAAGCGCGATTGGTGTAGTGGAGGAGAGAGGACGAGAAAGATGGAGAGCAGCGGTATAGAGAGATGGAGTGAGTGAAGCGGCAGAGTTCTGTTTTTTATAGAGAGCAGAATAGATGAAGTATTGATGCTTGGTGCCGTGTGGTTGACCCAACCTCTAACCCTGTCTGTGTCTGCTGGGGATTGGCTCTCTGTGTCACCAATCAGCCAATCATTAGGAGGCCCCTGGGGGCCTGGAGGGGTAAAGGGGCTGGGGCCACATCCCTGAGGATCATGTTGCCGTTCCTGTGCCCTGCAGAGGTACACTCGTTCTCTTCTCCATCTCTCTCTCTAAGCCCTGCAGTCTCCATCTGTCATTCTCTCTTTCCTGATCTCTCTCTGGATAGACAATGTACTAAGGTAAAACATTACAGCAGTCTCTGACAATATAGTCAACCAAAACATAGGAAAATAAATAAGGACAAATCAGAACGGACAAATGTTGGCTATACCATTGTCAACGATACCGCTCACATTTTTAAGTAAGAATGGGGACAATGGCTGCCCGGGAGTTTCAAGTTCGGGGAAGCAAAAAAAATAWAWATAATGTTGACATTTTTTGASGATCCCAGTTTTWTTTTTTTTKGCCTTTTATAAACATAGTTCATGCAATTCTACACCACTTTACTGTCCCTGTCTGGAAACCRTAGCAGAACAATTAATACCACTAAAATGACAAGCTGGGCTACTCTGCTGAYACTGAAAAACGGAGAAGGACATTGCCTTGAATGCATCCACCTAATCAAGGACAATGAAAAAGGGAGACATATTGTAGGATATGACGTCCATCTAGCCTGGAGGAGGAAATTGCCCTAAATAGTGATCATATYGTATTGTGAGGTCCCTGGCAATTCCCAGACCTATATAGCAACACACATTCTGCACCATGCACACTGTGTTTCTATCTTCCTGGTTACACAGAAGGGAGGGGGAGGGGCTTTCTGCTCCTTAACACCCCCATGCTAATGCGTTCACACAGAGCCACTTGCTAATTTCATGCTCTGTGCAACAAGGATAATTTGGACACCCCTCTGTCAGGGACGAGTGGAGCGTGGAGGGAAGGAAGGGTGGGAACAGTGTGAATGTGTGTGAGGGGTTTAAGGAACAGTGGTGGTGGTGTGTGTGTGTGTGTGTGTGTGTGTGTGTGTGTGTGTGTGTGTGTGTGTGGAGAAGGGGGATGATAAGAAGCAAAAAATGAACATCCATTACATGCAAACACACACTTTGTCTTTCTCTCTGGCACACTCACGCACAGTCAATGGTAGCCCACCTTCAAAATCATATTTAGCCTTTTTCAGTCCAGCCAGTCACATTAGTAATACAAATCGGTAATTCACACATGAACTTCTGTGTGAACAGCTGTGGAGGGCTTCTGCATTACGTAGCCTGTTTGACATTTCACCTGTGATGAACCACCACTGTACTGTACAGCAGTCAACAGCAGAACCCCTAGGGCCTGTACAGTACATGCCCTGATCCTGCCTGCATTAATGTGACACACACACACACACACACACACGGCAGTAGCCCTAGGGCTGGCTGCAGGCATTTCCACCTCTAGTCAGGTCTGTCCACTGTAACTACCTGTGAGAGCAGACAGAGAACCCAACCAATGACTACACTGTATAATAAAGGACACAGCACACAGCATCGGCAGTCATGCCACAAACGCACACGATGGCACGGCAGTCATGGGATGGCTAATACCAACCTGATATAAATCGAATAATCCCACATGGACGCGGTTAGACTGTGCGAACAGGAACTCATGTAGCAGATCATTGCTATTACACACACACACATGTAAGTAATTGAAAAAGCATCTAAAGCAGGTGACACTAATACATGAGAATGTGTTGTGGGTGCACACGGACGTATGGCGTTACATATGGAGGAAGTGTTGGAGAGCGGCGTGGAGGGAGCAGATGGGCCGACTGCAGAGAGAGAATTTCAACACAGGTTAAACCCTCCCCTGACATACTGCTGCTCTAATGGCACAATACAAGCCTGTTGAGGCTCAGCGGCTCACACACACACACACACACACACACACACACACACACACACACACAAAGCCTAACCAATAACTACATATGCTCTGACATTGCTTTGCACTTTTCTCTGACGTTCATGAAAACAAGCACCAACTGCGCAACAGCACACTTATGCTGCCACTCGATGGAGAACATTCTATACGTGGCATTCTACAGCCTACATTCTACAGGCTTGGAAACAAAGCCAACCTCCCCAAAATCTCACCTTGACTTCACAACACAAGAAGTATACGTGTACTCATACGTGTACTCATACNACACACACACACACACACACACACACACACACACACACACACACACACACACACACACACACACAACCAATAAGCACTCTCTCTGACATAGCTTTGCACTTTTCCCTGGCGTTCATGAAAACAGGCACTAACTGTGCAACAGAACACATATGTTGCCACTCGATGTAGAACATTCCATACGTGACCTTCGACAGCCTATATTCTACAGGCTTAGATACAAATCAAATCTTATTGGTCACATACACATGGTCAGCAGATGTTAATGYGAGTGCAGCGAAATGCTTGTGCTTCTAGTTCCGACAGTGCAGCAATAACTAACATGTAATCTAACAATTCCACAACAACTACCTAATACACACAAATCTAAGTAAAGGAATGGAATAAGAATATATAAATATGGATGAGCAATGACAGAGCGGCATAGGCAAGACGCAATAGATGGTATAAAATACAGTATATACATATGAGATGAGTAATGCAAGATATGTAAACATTATTAAAGTGACTAGTGATCCATTTATTAAAGTGGCCAATGATTTCAATTCTGTATGTAGGCAGCAGCCTCTCTGTGTTAGTGATGGCCTTGAGATAGAAGTTGTTTTTCAGTCTCTCGGTCCCTGCTTTAATACATATGTACTGACCTCGAATTTTCTGGACGGTAGCAGGGTGAACAGGCAGTGTTTGTTGGTGGTTGTTGTCCTTGATTATCATTTTGGCCTTCCTGTGACATCGGGTGAGGTAGGTGTCCTGGAGAGCGGGTAGTTTGCCCCCGGTGATGCATTGTGCAGACCGCACCACCCTCTGGAGAGCCTTGCTGCTGTGGGCTGTGCAGTTGCTGTACCAGGCGGTGATACAACCCGACAGGATGCTCTCAATTGTGCATCTGTAAAAGTCTGTGAGGGTTTTAGGTGACAAGCCAAATTTCTTCAGCCTCCTGAGGTTGAAGAGGCGCTGTTGCGCCTTCTTCACCACACTGCCTGTGTGGGTGGACCATTTCAGTTGTCCGGGATGTGTACGCCGAGGAACTTTCCACCTTCTCCACTGCTGTCCCGTCGATGTGGATAGGGGGGTGCTCCCTCTGCTGATTCCTAAAGTCCACTATCATCTCCTTTGTTTTGTTGACCTTGAGTGGGAGTTTTTTTTTGCCGACACCCCACACCGAGTGCCCTCACCTCCTCCCTGTAGGCTGTCTCGTCGATGTTGGTAATCAAGCCTACAACTGTTGTGTCGTCTGCAAACTGATAATTGAGTTGGAAGCGTGCATGGTTACGCAGTCATGGGTGAAAGGGAGTACAGGAGGGGGCTGAGCACGCACCTTTGTGGGGCCCCAGTGTTGAGGATCAGTGGAGATGTTGTTAACTACCTTCACCACTTGGGGGAGGCCCATCAGGAAGTCCAGGACCTAATTGCACAGGGCGGGGTTGAGACCTAGCTTAATGATGAGCTTGGTGGGTACTATGGTGTTGAATGCTGAGCTATAGTCAATTAACAACATTCTTAAATAGGTATTCCTCTTGTCCATATGGGATAGGGAGTGTGTAGTTTTGTGGCGATTGCATTGTCTGTGGACCTATTGGGGCAGGAAGCTAATTGAAGTGGGTCTAGGGTGGCAGGTAAGGTGGAGGTGAAATGATCCTTGACTAGCCTCTCAAAGCACCTCATGATGACAGAAGTGAGTGCTACGGGGTGATAGTCATTTAGTTCAGTTACTTTTGCCTTCTTGGGTACAGGAACAATGGTGTCCATCTTGAGGCATGTGGGGACAGCAGACCGGGATAGGGAGAGATTGAATATGTCCGTAAACACACCAGGCTGCTGGTCTAACTATCTGCTCTGAGGACGTGGCTAGGGATGCCATCTGGGCCGGCAGCCTTGCGAGGGTTAACGCGTTTAAATGTCTTACATCGGAGAAGAGCAGCCCACAGTCCTTGGTAGCGGTCCGCGTCGGTGGCACTGTATTATCCTCAAAGCAGGGAAAGGTTTTTAGTTTGTCTGGAAGCAAGACGTCAATGAAGCATGCTGATGCCTTTACTGTGACACAGACCGTCTCAGGGGGATGAGGAAAGGAAAGGAAATGAGTGAGGGAGGGACACAGTCACAGGTCCCTCAGAGAAGGGGGGAAAGTGTGTAGTCATTCTCAACTATTTTGCAAACGCATTAAATATTAAAGGACTGAATTACATTCTATTTTTGGCTTGTGTGGAGGAAATTACACTTGAATTGAGTGTGGAATGAATCTGTTCTCTTAGTTTTAAACTCTCCTTTATGGTACACTTTTTCAAGTTRCATAATTATTGATAATCACTTCACCTTGCTACGGCAGTCTATACTTCAAAGTTTAATCTCAGTGCCTAGCCTTCAATTTAGTTGCTGGGTTACTAACCATAGTGACTTCAGAAAGCATTAACACCCCTTGAGTTACGACACATTTTGTTGTGTTACAGCCTCACTGCGAATAGGATTTCATATACTTTCTCACCCATCTAGACAAAATACCCTATAATAACAAAGTGAAAACATGTCTTCAGAAAATTGTACATTTCGCACATTTTTTGATAATGAAATACAGAAATCTCTCATTTACATGAGTATTCAAACCCCTGAGTCAATAATTTGGAGAAGAACCTTTGGCAGCGATTACAGCTGAGTCTTTCTGGGTGAATCTTTAAAAGCTTTTTACACCTGGATTGTACAATATTTGCTAATTATTATTTGTAAAAGTCTTCAAGCTCTGTCAAGTTGGTTGATGATCATTGCTAGACAGCCATTTTCAAGTCTTCCCATTCATTTAATAACTCATGTATACTGAACAAATATATAAATGCAAYATGTAAAGTGTTGGTCCCATGTTTCATGAGCTGAAATAAAAGATCCCAGAAATGCTCCATACATTCCTGTTGGTGAGCATTTCCCCTTTGCCAAGATAATCCATCCACCTGACAGGTGTGCCATATAAAGAAGCGGATTAAACAGCAAGATCATTACACAGGTGCACATTGTGTGGGGACAATAAAAGGCTACTAAAATGTGCCGTTTTATCACACAACACAATGCCACAGATGTGTTTGGCATGCTGTGTTTGGCGTGCAATTGGCATGCTGACAGCAGGAAAGTCAAGGAATGTTAGCTCCAGTCCTTTTATTATTATCCTAAAAAACKTCCTTGTCCTTGCAGACAACAAGCATACCCATAACATGACGCAGCCACCACCATGTTTGAAAATATGAAGAGGGCTACTTAGTGATGTGTTTGATTTGCCCCAAACATTACGCTTCGTATTCAGGACACAAAGTTAATTTCTTGGCCACATTTTTTAAGTATTACTTTAGTACCTTATTGCAAACAGGATGCATGTTTTGGAATATGTTTTATTCTGTACAGGCTCTCTTCATTTCACTCTGTCAATTAGGTTAGTATTGTGGATTAACTACAATGTTGTTGATCCATCCTCAGTTCTCTCCTATCACAGCCATTCAACTCTGTAACTGTTTTAAAGTCACCATTGGCTCATGGTAAAATCCCTGAGTGGTTTCCTTCCTATCCGGCAACTAAGTTAGGAAGGACGCCTGTATCTTTGTAGTGCTGGGTGTATAGATAAGACCATCCAAAGTGTAATTAATAACTTCACAATGCTCAAAGGGATATTCAATGTCAGCTTTTAAATCTATTTACCAATATGTGCCCTTCTTTGCAAACCACTGGAAAACCCCCCTGGTCTTGGTGGTTGAACCTGGGTTTGAAATGAACTGCTAGACTAATTCCGTGTGTGGGGTACAGAGATGAGGTAGACAAAAAAAAAAAATGGGAAAAAAAATGATTGCACACAGAGTACAAGCAACTTAAGCCAATATTTACAATATGTACTGTAAATTATTTAGGCTTGCCATAAAGTGATTGAATACTTATTTATTCAGTTGCTGTACCAGGCGGTGATACAACCCGACAGGATGCTCTCAATTGTGAGCATCCTGTCGGGTTTTGTAAAAATATCTAAAAACATAAATCCACTTTGACATTACGGGGTACTGTGTGTTAGCCAGTGACACAAAATCACAATTTAATTTATTTTAAATTGAGCACAACAAAATGTGGGGGRAAATCAAGGGGGGTGAACACTTTCTGAAGGCATTGTACATTACYTTTGTGCACAGACATAAAACGCCCCCATTTAGGAGTTGTTTTGCTCCTACTCAAAATGATTGGGGAAGGGGTCAATTCTACACTGCAGACCCAGCTTGGATGTAAACCCCCGCTATGGCAGAACCACACATCTGAGAGTACGGCATGTAGAGGTCGTCTTTTACAACTGATGGAGTATCACACAGCTTTTTACCCTTTAGCTACGTATTAGTGTGTGTGAGACTTATGTGCCGTATGCGTGCGTGCATGTGTGTGTGTGCATATACTGTGTGTGTGCGTGTTGGGGGGGGGGGGATGAGGAGCCAGATGGAGGATTGAGAGATCCCTGTAGACAGGTTGTCGGCAGTGATCTTACGGTCATAACTGAGGTTGTTAGCCCAAAAGGTCAACCACTCACGGTTTAATTCATGTCGCAGTCGCTCCCCGCAGGCCCGACCGTTGATTAGAAAAACTCCACTCAGTCACCACTCAAACCTCCAAAAACTAATATCAGCAAGTATGACGTCTAGACAGTTATTCCTTATCACAACACATCTGTGGTTCTGTAGTACAGAACAGGGCTCCGGGCAGCCGAGCGGAAATGGAGGAAAACTCGCCTCCCTGCGGACCTGGCATCCTTTCACTCCCTCCTCTCTACATTCTCCTCTTCTGTCTCTGCTGCTAAAGCCAATTTCTACCACTCTAAATTCCAAGCATCTGCCTCTAACCCTAGGAAGCTCTTTGCCACCTTCTCCTCCCTCCTGAATCCTCCTCCCCCTCCTCCCCCCTCCTCCCTCTCTGCTGATGACTTCTGTGACTTCGTCAACCATTTTGAAAAAGAAGGTCGACGACATCCGATCCTCGTTTGCTAAGTCAAACGACACCGCTGGTTCTGCTCACACTGCCCTACCCTGTGCTTTGACCTCTTTCTCCCCTCTTCTCCAGATGAAATCTCGCGTCTTGTGATGGCCGGCCGCCCAACAACCTGCACGCTTGACCCTATCCCCTCCTCTCTTCTCCAGACCATTTCGGAGACCTTCTCCCTTACCTCACCTCGCTCATCAATCATCCTTGACCGCTGGCTACGTCCCTTCCGTCTTCAAGAGAGCGAGAGTTGCACCTTCTGAAAAACCTACACTCGATCCCTCCATGTCAACAACTACAGACCAGTATCCCTTCTTTCTTTTCTCTCCAAAACTCTTGAACGTGCCGTCCTTGGCCAGCTCTCCTGCTATCTCTCTCAGAATGACCTTCTTGATCCAAATCAGTCCAGG
>NC_036864.1:1502103-1520662 GCF_002910315.2 Salvelinus sp. IW2-2015
AGCAGGTCAGCGGAGTCAATCACCACTTCCGGAGACACCTGAAACCCACCTCTTTAAGGAATACCTAGGATAGGATAAGTAATCCTTCTACCCCCCCCCCCTTAAAAGAGTTAGATTGGCACTTATTGTAAAGTGGTTGTTCCACTGGATATCATAAGGTGAATGCACCAATTTGTAAGTCGCTCTGGATAAGAGCGTCTGCTAAATGACTTAAATGTAATGTAAATGTAGTACAGGCAGTACATACTTCCTATATTCCATGGCTTGCAGAGGCAGGGCCCAGAAGTGTTTTTTGGAGAAAGTAGGCTACGCTCTGACTATGTGATTTACTACCAATAATTCACTGATGGAAATCAATTGAGTTTTATCTGCAGTTCACTTTTGGTAGGCAAAAAAAGGATCTTGAGATTGGAACAAACTTCCTAACAGTGTCGTGAGAGTTTATGGGCTAACCACTTAGCGTGCGGTCAGTGACTTTCTTATGCCACTACGGGGCTTCCGCCTTTTCGCTTTCATATTACGTTTCGTAACACTCTCGGACTGAATCTACAAACCTTCACGTTGCCCGTGTGTGTGTTCTCTCCCAGTCAATACAGAGGGTAAAGCGGTAACTGAAAGAGAACGAGGGAATAGGTACACAATTACACCCCCGCTACCCTCCGAGGGCCCCCGCACCAAAGCGTTGTTGCCACGGTAATTAAAGTGAGTCATCAGGAGAGGGTCAACTTCCTCTACGTCCAATAAGGTACACGCATTTTATACTCCAACACAACGAAGAATCAATAGAGACGCATGAAGTAATATCCTGCTATTATTGACACCCGGCGTTATCCTAACAAGAGAGCGTGTCCGTTGAGCCCACACCACAACAAAGTACACATGTCAACAAGCGTCAAAATCAATGGCAGGGTCTGGTAGTGGCGGACGCAGAGGTACAGAGGAAGCCCTCCATCTCGTCCTTCATAACTTCCTCCCTCTCTCTAACACTTTGAGGTAAACAAAAGAAAAAAGAAAAGCCACTGCCACTGTCAGACCACCCACCCACCCACACACACACACACACACACACAATGGTGCACGCACAGGGCTGTTGGAAGTCACAGGGCTTGAGATGGCTATCTGCCCTGTGGCATCTCTGTGTACTATTGTGTTATTGACTGTATGTTTGTTTATCCCATGTGCAACTCTGTGGTGTTTGTGTCGCACTGCTTTGCTTTATCTTGGCCAGGTCTCAGTTGTAAATGAGAACTTGTTCTCAACTAGACTACCTGGTTAAATAAAGGGGCAATACAATAAAATCAAAAAAAGAGTACGGAAGCCTATAAGGTCTTCCTCTCTCCCAAAGCCCAAGAAGTCTGTGTGGCTCGTCGTTAGGGCTGGAGAGTTTTGACCAACAGCTAAATTCTAAACTCCTCATATGAACTAAAGGAAGTAGCTGATTAGTAGAATYAAGTGAAAAGCCAGTGCCACCCATGAGCTACTGTATGTATGTGTGTGTGAGTGAGAGAGAGCGAACGAGAGAGAGACAGAGACAAAGGGAATGAGAGAGAACGAGAGAATGAGATGTGCATTTTAACAGAAAATTAAAGGAAAGTCAGAGTCCACCCCTATCAATCTTTTAGATATACAGTTGAAGTCGGAAGTTCACATATACCTTAGCCAAATACATTTAAACTCCGTTATTCACAATTCCGGACATTTAATCCTAGTAAAAATTCCCTGTCTTAGGTCAGTTAGAATCACCACTTTATTTTAAGAATGTGAAATGTCAGAATAATAGTAGAGAGAATTATTTATTTCAGCTTTTATATCTTTCATCACATTCCCAGTGGGTCAGAAGTTTACATACACTCAATTAGTATTTGGTAGCATTGCCTTTAAATTGTTTAACTTGGGTCAAACGTTTCAGGTAGACTTCACAAGCTTCCCACAAGTTGGTGAATTTGGCCCATTCCTTCTGGACAGAGCTGGTGTAACTGAGTCAGGTTTGTAGGCCTCCTTGCTCACACATGCTTTTCCAGTTCTGCCCACACATTTTCTATAGGATTGAGGTCAGGGCTTTGTGATGGCCACTCCAATACCTTGACTTTGTCGTCCTGAAGCCATTTTGCCACAACTTTGGACGTATGCTTGGGTCATTGTCCATTTGGAAGATCCATTTGCGATCAAGCTTTAACTTCCTGACTGATGTCTTGAGCTGTTGCTTCAATATATCCACATAATTTTCCATCCTCCATGATGCCATCTATTTTGTGAAGTGCACAGCCCCTCCTGCAGCAAAGCACCCCCACAACATGATGCTGACACACCCGTGTTCACGGTTGGGATGGTGCTCTTAGGCTTGCAAGCCTCCTTTTCCTCCAAACATAATGATGGTCATTATGGCCAAACAGTTCTATATTTGTTTCATCAGACCAGAGGACATTTCTCCAAAAAGTACGGTCTTTGTCCCATGTGGAGTTGCAAACCGTAGTCTGGATTTTGTATGGCGGTTTTGAGCAGTGGCTTCTTCCTTGCTGTGTGGAATTTCAGGTTTATGTCGATATAGACTGTTTTACTGTGGATATAGATACTTTTGTACCCGTTTCCTCCAGCATCTTCACAAGGTCCTTTGCTGTTGTACTGGGATTGTTTTGCACTTTCCGCACCAAAGTCCGTTCATCTCTAGGAGACAGAACGCATCTTCTTCCTTGGCAGTATGACGGCTGCGTGGTCCCATGGTGTTTATACTTGCGTACTATTGTTTGTTCAGATGAACTTCGTACCTTCAGGCATTTGAAAATTGCTCCCAAGGATGAACCAGACTTGTGGAGGTCTACAACTTTTTTTTCTGAGGTCTTGGCTGATTTCTTTTGATTTTCCCATGACGTCAAGCAAAGAGGCACCGAGTTTGAAGGTAGGCCTTGAAATACATCCTCAGATAAACTTCCAATTGACTCAAATKATGTCAATTAGCCTATCAGTAGCTTCTAAAGCCATGACATCATTCTTGGAATTTTCCAAGCTGTTTAAAGGCACAGTCAACTTAGTGTATGTAAACTTCTGACCCACTGGAATTGCGATACAGTGAATTTAAGTGAAAAAATCTGTCTGTAAACAATTGTTTGAAAAATGTATTGTGTCATGCACGAAGCAGATGTCCTGATCGACTTGCCAAAACTATAGTTTGTTAACAAGAAATGTGTGTAGTGGTTGAAAAACTAGTTTTAATGACTCCAACCTAAGTGTATGTAAACTTCCGACTTCAACTGTATGTACACATATACATGTATAACAGGCTATCTTAGATGGCACACTGCTGAGGCAAAGGAACACAATACAGGACACATTCCTCCTACACAGAACCAGTCCGTCAGTAATGCAGTCCTTTTAATCCCTCCGATATGTCATCGATCAATTCATGTCATTGACGAACCCTCAAGTCCACCGCCAGGTTATAGCCAGACAGAAAATCAGACACTGTGGCCCTTCAGCGCCAAGCCACAGAGCTCYGCACCACTGCCCTGTTGCAGCCTTTCAGAGGTCCTACACTCTGAGGGGAGGGATGGGAGGAGTGATGAAGGATGGTTTGTTAACAAGGCTTTTGTTTAGTAATAGTTCAGTGGCGTTGAGGCACGGGCTCATTGCTCTGAGCTGCTGACAGACAGAGAGATAGAGAGCCAGCGGTACACGCCACAGAGGAGAGGACTGACAGAGATTGATGACCTCTGCTGGATAGGGCCTTATGAAGGAACACAATGGTTGAATAATACACACACACACGTCGCGCTGTGAGTGAGTGAAATGTGACGATTTGTGTGTGTGTGTTCCTGCGCACGCTTGTACAGTATGTGTGCGTACGTACGTGTGTGTTTGTGGTGTGTGTGTACCTGGTAGGTGTCCCAGAGGCGTATAGTGCAGCGTAACGGCAGCTCTCTCATCAGCAGGTTGTTCATCCAACGGAAGGCAAACTGGAGATACTCCACTTCATACTGCTGCATGTGGACGTGCACCGTTTCTGAAACACACCCCCCCCCCCCACACASAGACTTCTTAAACTGAAATACACACATTTCCATCAAACAATGATCAACGCACGCACTTACAGTATGCAAACACACTACCGTCAGACACTGATGAACACACACGAGCCATTCGCATCAGCACACACACCTTTCTCTTTCCACCGGTGATGGCTGGGCGACCAGACAATACCGCCGTAATTATTACATAGCTGTCAGTGGACCTCTCAAAGAACATTACAGCTACTGTATAGCTCGGGAGAAAGACAGCATTATAACAGTGTGTGTGTATTGTTTGCGTGCGTGTGCGTGTGTGTATTAGAGGTCTTCACGGGTCCAACTTTACGAAATGGACCTGGGCCTTTCCCACCTGGACCCGAGGAAAACTAGACCCAATCTGTATAGCGCTGGTCGGATCCAGATCCGGTCATTTCCGAGTGAGTGCACTATATATTGAAAATGATGTGGACACCCCTCTTTCAGCCACAACAGTTGCTGACAGGTGTATAAAATCGAGCACACAGCCATGCAATCGCTAAAGACAAACATTGTAGAATGGCATTACTGAAGGGCAACGTGGCGCCGTCATAGGATGCCRCCTTTCCAACAAGTCAGTTKRTCAAACGTATGCCCTGCTAGAGCTGCCCCGGTCAACTGTAAGTGYTGTTAYTGKGAASTAGAAAGGTCTAGGAGCAAAAACGGCTCAGCCGAGTGCTGAAACACGTAGCGAGTRAAAATTGCCTGCCCTCGGTTGCAACACTCCCTACCAAGTTCCAAGCTGCCTCTGGAAGCAACGTCAGTACAATAACTGTTYGTCCGGAGCTTCATGAAATGGGTTTCCATGGCCCAGCAGCCACACACAAKCCTAACATCACCATGCAAAATGCCATGCTTTGACTTTGGAGCGGTGGAAACRCGTTCTCTGGAGTGATGAATCACCCTTCAGCAACTGGCAATCAGACGGACAAATCTGGTTTTGGCGGATGCCAGAAGAACAATACCTGCCCCAACGCATAGTGCCAAATGCAAGGTTTGGTGGAGGAGGAATAACGGTCTGGGGCTGTTTTTCATGGTTCGGGCTAGACCCCTTAGTTCCAGAGAAGGGAAATCTTAACGCTACAGCATACAATAACATTCTAGACGATTCTGTGCTTCCAACTTTGTGGCAAAAGTTAGGGACGGCCTTTTCCTGTTTCAGCATGACAATGCCCCCATGTACAAAGTGAGGTCCATACAGAAATGGTTTGTCGAGATCTGTGTGGAAGAACTTGACTGGCTTGCGCAGAGCCCTGACATTAACCCCATCGAACATCTTTGGGATSAATTGGAACGCCGACTGCGAGCCAGGTCTAATCGGCCATTAGTGCCCGACCTCACTAATGCTMTTGTGGCTGAACGGAAGCAAATAACCGCAGCMATGTTCCAAYGTCTGGTGGAAAGCCTTCCCAGATGAGTGGAGGCTGTCATAGCAGCAAAGGGGGACCAACTCCATATTAATGCCCATGATTTTGTAATGAGACGTTCGACGAGCAGGTGTCCACATACTTTTGGTCATGTAGTGCATCTCCTAACTTTTTCCAAACACGGAGACTTTATGACTGGCGCCWATTGCCACTTTGATGACTTATAATTGGCCAACAACAAGCTACRTGCACCACACTCCACTTGTGAAAAGCAAGAGCAGCAGCATAAATTATAAAATGTCTCTCGCTCTCTCTCTACTGCAGCAGTTCTGTTTGGATCTGTAAGGTCCCTTCAGGACAAGTCAATTACAATGACACATACCGGAGACCCGTGACAATCATCTCAGATCTGACCCAGACCCGTTACATTATTTAGAATTATGGATCCGGAACCGCTCATGTCCCGGATTGTGTCTTGGGTATTCGGGTACAGGTGGATCTGTGAAGACCTCCAGTGTGTATCAATCGAAGACTATTAATAAGCTCTGAAACATCCAATCAGTCCTCTAACCAGTGACACGGACAATGATTCCAGATCAGATCCCTGAACAATGAAGCTATCTTAGTTTGGTTCTGACATAAAGGACAACTCTGTACAGAGGTCGCATTACCGTTTAGAAATATGCATTTTCTGCCTTTTAAACCATTTCACTTGCGTTTTATGTTTAAAGTTAAGTGTTTGCATCAATAGAGTGGCCAGGGGAGTGCAACTAGTTTCTCTTCACACAATAAATTAATGATACACATTTGGCAGATATTTGCTTTCTTTTCATCAAACGAAAATAGAAGTGCAACACTATTTAGCCAGCAGCCACACAAGTACACTAGCTTACAGGGAAAAAACGATGCATGGCCATCCGATGAGTCATGTTTATCATAGAATAATGTAGCCAGCTACTTTTCCTAATGTTTCGCTTCAAGTTCCTCTTGCATTTTAGCTACCCGAAGTAAAGTGTGYATTCACATCACCCCTGCTGTACCCATCACAATTCACTTCATTTGTCACCCCACATGTGTCAACACACACACACACGTCAACAAATCACATTCGTTCGTTCTCGCATGCGCACCCACACAAAACACTCTCAGAGGGCGAGGTAAACAGCGAACACTCCTCTCGCTCGCTCGTCCCCACAGTTTAATTATCACATAGCTATGCTCCGCATAAACAACAGAGGCCTAACATCATTAACGGTGAATAAATCACAGTAATATATCACCTCTAAACAGCTTCCCTAATAAGAGGCAACCCAACACTCAGAATAACCACTTTGGAGGAAATAAATTAAACTTCTCACAWGCAGTCAGAGGAGTTGGCTTGGCTAAAGCACACTCAGATCTGGTACCAGGCTAAGACTGATGGTAAGAAGAGAAGAGGAACCATTCTACAGAGACAGAATAGCCTGAGTTCGGAGTCCTGGTCCCCTGGAAGTTAATTAGTTAGTTATTGTTTTATCTGTTCTAGAGCCAGTAGAACAGAGGAACAGCTGTTATAGCTAGGGAAGGAAAACAGAGAGAGATGATTGTTAGTGATTCAGTACTACGGAGCCACTCTTTCTGCTCCCTCTCTTTCTGCATATAGAACATTATTTTAATCCGCTGCACACCCAGGGAGGAGGGGGGGGGGGTACCTGCTTTCAGCTAGTAACACATCTAGAAGACTTGTTGTGGGCAACTAGGTACAGTTAACATGATTAGGCCTACAGTTAAAACAGCAGGAAAGTGACTCGGTTGAGGGTGAATTAAGTCAAGTCAGTGGTTGAAAGCGTTTGCCCTAAAAAGTACTCCACCAGAACAAAATCAAATTCAGTGGTAAGGTAAGTCATTMATTCTGTTTGCGGGAAGTCAGACTATAATATGCTAAAGAAGACGCAAGTGTTAGCAGGAGTTTAGTGGAGTTTTGTAGGGAGTTTAGCCCCCCGGCAGACTGCGACTGGCAGCGCACGGCCTGCTCGGTAGATTTGGGTAGCGGGAGGAGTTGGAGGTCAAGGGTCAGGGAAAAGACAAGTGATGCCGCTGAGCTGCATTCTGCTGAGCTCCACACTTCTCCTCTCCTCCATCCCATAATTACATCTACCCTCTCCCTTTCCCTTTCCTCATTCTCTCTCCCTCTATCTATCCATCTCACGCTCTCGAGCGCACTCTTTGTACCTCATCTCTCTCCTCTTTTTCCCTCTCTTTCTTTACTTAAATCTCTTTTTCTTCATCCATCTCTCTTTACCCCTCCCCCTCTCTTCTCCTCCCTCTCAGCTCCATTTTCAGGGTTCTTGCCTGTCTGAATGGCTTCTCTGCTGAGCTTTTTCTACCACTTGACCAGACCTCCAGTACTCTGACAGCATGCACCCTGAAAGATAGGTCCTCTATATCTATCATGTTCCATGACAAACCAACAGGGTGTCATTTTTTGCGTCTGTGAGCTCTGACGTTGTCCTTATCATGTTTCAGTGTCCGGCAAAGTTGATTACATAAGGAGATTGATAGACACGCCACAACACGCCTTCTTAGCGTCAGCGAAAACTGTGCATCGTATACTCGTGTGTGTGTGTGTGTGTGTGTGTGTGTGTGTACTCTATATCCCAGGATGACAGTTGCGTGTGACTCTGCCTGTATGCTAGGCTATCAGTTCCTTCTCTCTGTGCTCCTAGGGATCGCATTTGTCAGCAGGGACACGTCATTCATCATGCACCACTTCCATCACACACAGGGCTACAGCACTGAGGACTATGATCTACATGCTAAACCATCGACCAGGGACTCGTGTCCATCAACAAAGTAGAATCCAGCTATGAAGAACTCCTTCTTCATACGCTCACTCACAAAACTCTTCAAAGCACAACAAACAAATATMATTTGTCGATGCCAATGAATGAATGCATATTTGAGTTGATTTTATGGTAAACGACATAGCAATGTGCATAGTGCTGCTAAGACGATAGAGGAAAGCCAAGCTCTATGGGCCTGTGTGAATCAATAGGTTGTGTGCAGGTGGATTGAGAGGTCTAGAGGAGATGAGAGGAGCTCAGAGGAGAGGCAGAGAGAACAGAGGGGTGACTGCGGGTTAAATCCTCACAGCAGAGACGTGATGTCAGATCACCATGAAGCTCAGCAATAGACATGTAATCACATGCACACTTAAGAGAGAGAGAGCGAAAGACACAGGCACGCACGCACAGTCACACACACATGCACGCACGCGCAGTCACACACACACACAGGACAATAGTAGAGTCTAGTAGTAGAGTCTAGTAGAGTCTAACATCTTCAAACAAAGGAAAAAGACAATTATTCTCTTCACAGATACACTAGTCAACTTCTTTTTCTACAATTCTATTCATACTTCTGCCTCAACAATCGAACCATGGGAGTCTTACAGGTACATGATTCAGAGTGCAGAAACCGTGCGGTTTCTCTCCTTCGTTTGCATAAATAAATTCACCTTTAGAGCAATATCCATGCTGATGAACCCTG
This sequence comes from Salvelinus sp. IW2-2015, assembly GCF_002910315.2. NCBI lineage: Eukaryota > Metazoa > Chordata > Actinopteri > Salmoniformes > Salmonidae > Salvelinus > Salvelinus sp. IW2-2015. Next base: position 1,511,036 of record NC_036864.1, read on the forward strand.
AATGCATTCTGTATTCACACAGAACAGAGAGAGAGAGAGAGAGAGAGATCAGAGGAAACATTTCCAAACCTTGTGGAGAGAGAGAGACATCGTTTTCTTTCTCTTTTTAGGGACTAGATCAGCATTAATATTGCAGATAGATTGTAGCTTCCGGTGAACGTTAGCGTGACGGTAGAAATTACACGCTTTAGTGTCACGATAAGAAAACGGGGCTATGGTTTAATACGGCGTCGCTAATTAGAGCGACGCTCCTGATTGTTGCTAAAAGCACCCGGCGACGGTTCTGCCTCTTGGGCTCCTGAGTGGAGGGGATTCAATTAATCATAATGAGGGGAGCAGGGGCAGCCAGGGGTAGAGAGGTGAAGAGTTTCACAGACTGGAGACTGCTCTGGATTAGGAACAGAGTCAAAAAGGGGGGAATCCCGGGGCCTCAGAGAGAAGATCAATAGGTTAGGAAGAGCTAACCAGATCAGAAYTGAGTGGCTAGAGAGTTAACTCACCTGGTGTCCGAATAAGTCAGAGACACACACTAGCGCTGGGACGATAAACCAAAAGGTTTTCGACGCCGACCATACCGATAAGTAGCCTTGAAATGAAATACGTTTGGTGATATGGGTGATTGTTACCGGGACAACCGATGGCTACAACCATCCTACTAGCAGCAGTAGTTAAAAGGATAATAAATCTATTCATTAAATGTGGTGCACATTTTAAGTATCGTTCCGTTTATCCTATCAATTCAGGGAATGTATTGCGATACGGATTTTTGTCCATATTGCCCAGCTCTAACACACACACACACACACAGACACACACACACAGACACACCTTCACCACAAGAGTCATCTCACACTACCACTCAACAGCCTAACGGTCCGACTGATTTAACAGCCCATCATAACTACTGGACGGAAACCTCCATAGCGGTCTGCATTTCCCAACACTTCTGGAAAACGGTGCCTCACTCACTGACCAATGTCACCTGTAACATCAACTCAAGTAGAAAATGAAAAGTGACTATAAAAAGATATCGTTAGCTGCGGTAGGCTAAATGCATGAGAAACTACCTCCCCTTTTGGCTGAAACCAGGTTTTGCTCCCGTCCCACTCTCCTGGATTGAAGGTGACCGTTTTCCCCTCCTCATTTATCTAGAGCACACCCTGTGCAYTACCGCCTCAGCGCGTTCATTTTAATTGTAAACGCACTCATCTCCGTACCTGGTTCTGTTTAAAGGGCCTGGGAGATATGGTGGTGGTGTGGGCCGCAACGGAGCAGGGGAACATGGGGGGAAATCACAGGACTCTGCTTAAAAATAGGATTACAAATGCAGATAGTTCTTTCCTCGTATAGACAAATCCCATTAGTACATATCTTCCATTATGCACGGCACACACACTGGCAGGCGAGGACGCCATCTTCCTATTCTTGACAAACTCCTCGTTTGTCAAACACATCTAAAATCAACACTCATCCATCAACCCTGTTCTTAAAAAGCACAAAACAAAACGTGCGACCACCACGACAGCCCAGTCAGGCAGCTAATGACAGACAGCAGTGACCCTAAAGCAGCTACCGCACGGTGAGTGAACACGTTGGCATCGACTGACTGATTTCTAAAGCTATAGTGAGTGAACACATTGGCATCGACTCCTTTCGAAAGCTCCACACCRCCCGGGCCATCCATCCATCCACGGGGAGTGTATTTCTAGAGAGCGGAGAGAGAAGACGAGCTGCCGTGTCCGGCATCGGTCGGTCAAACGTAAACAAAGCACGGAGAGAGGGAGAGAGAAGGGGAAAGGAAACAGGAATGGAACAGAGAAAAAGGAGAACACAGGGAGATCAATGCTGTGTGTGTGTGGGGGGGGGGGGGTCTTTGTGTGTGATCTGATACCCACTGCTGCAGTAGTCTCACATCAGCCTCTGTCTTTCAGAGAAACACAGCCCCACACAAAGGAGGAGAGGATGGAGAGATGTGTATTACTCCGGCCGTGTGGAGAGGAGATTAGGCCCTGAGAGAGAAGGGAGGACAAAGAGGAGATGAGGGACCACCCTGGCTTTCCAACACACACACGGAAGAAGGAAAGAAGGAAGGAAGCACGCACAGTCCCACACACGGTTAAGCTAACATGCAACCCCGGTCTCAGTCAGAGGTGAAAAATGTACTCTTCATATTCAGTYACAACCCTATACCCTCTTCAGCTTAAAACTATTACTCTAGACACTGTAGCCTGTATTTTAGATGTGCTGCACACGCACAAAGGAATGAATGTCTGAATGGCATGCGGTGTTCTTGTCAAACCCTTACCCTGACGCGTCAGCCAGGCTATTACAAAAACAGATCAACATGTCTTTCATTCCAGCTGTCGTCCTATCATCCTGGCATATCGACTATCATACAACTCGCTGCCCTTGGATATACCGAGCCTGAATGACCTCTAACACATTACAGAATCCGAGCTAATCGTATGATCTCAAAAATACTCCGCTGCCTCAGCGGGCGCACAAAGTAGAAGTTCAGTTATACCATCTGAACTCAAGTGAACATTCTTTGAAATATTCTGTGGAAGTCTGAACGGAATAATATAGTACAAAGTCAGATATTCAATAAGAGGGTACAGAGGGTAGCCCTCCACCCTTCCACTTCTCCTCCCCCGTAATAACACAGGCCTGTAATAACAGAGCTAGAGGAAGCAAGGAACTGCTACAGGAGGACAGGACCCATTGGCTCCCACTGCCTCTCTGCTCTGAGCTGTACAGATGAGATGGTACTGTAGACAGAGACCTGATTATCGTAGCGCAGGGCTAGGCAACCCTGTTCYTGGAGTGACGCAGGGAGTGTAGGATGTTGTTCCAACTAGGCACCACACCTGACCATTTGAGCTAACTGATCAGTTCAGTGATTGCCTAAATCCAACACACCTGGTCTTCCAGGTCGGTTAAATCAMWAACATGGGAGWGCCTGTGGCACTGCAGCACCAGGGTCGCCTACCCCTGTATTAAAAGAACCAGGGTGGTTGTTTTGACCCGAGGGGGGGGTCGTTCAACAAAATGTGTTAGTGATTCGTCAGGGATATATCAGGGCCTATTGGAGGTTGAACGTTCACTCCTCCRCTAAATTGTGCAGGGWSTGGTCAGAGAGCCTAGACTACGCTCTCTGCTATATAGGTTACCGTGCTGTATGGACCTAGCTCTACACAGAGGCAGAGAAATAGGAGAGTTCTTGAGGAATCATGCCAAACTGTTCTCTCTCTCCACCCCTGTCGATTTGAGAGGCAAGTGAGGGGTGGTGGAGGGTCCAGGCAGGGCTGTGCTCTCTCGCTCTCTATATTCCCCTCTGTTCTCTCTTTATCCCGTCTCCCTCTGCTCTCGCTTTCCCTGCTCAGTGTCTGTGCTTTTCGCTCTACTCGCTCGCTCTACTCTGCTCTCTCTCCTTTGCTCTCTGTTTGAGGGAGATAAAGGCAGGTGAGCTGGCAGTGTCTGGGCTGAAGGGCAGGCAGGGAGAGACTGAAGGACGGACCTGAGCCGCTGACAGAGCAGACGAGTCACAGGGTAGGACGGGACGAAGCATTAATGCAATCAGACACTGGGGTGAGATCAGCATGACTCCCCCTCCTCTCCTCACCCCTTCCCTCCTCTCCTCTCAGTGCCTGGTGGTCAAATGGACTGTATCAGCTAAGGTACCAGGTAATACAAGACGCTGGTGTAAGTCCGTATAACACAACAATACAGATCCGTTTCTGTATCATCATCATCAGGTGGAGATCAGTTTCTCATAACATCACACATTTGATCAGCAATTTTATCTATCAGCATCACCGCAAAGGACAATGCAAGGTGAGTTCACCATTACACCGTTAACACGTAAAGCWCCYTGAAAAGCYCTAWAAATGCAGCACCATTAGTATCTAAYATAATCACAGGGGTAATTAGAGAATACCTCTTCATATAGCGTACAGTCTGGGCAGGTATTGTGGTTGTTGTTCCAGCATGATGTGGCTATTCAGCTGCATGACCGCAATGTGTCTTTGCTCAAGTTCACGGCTGACGGCATCACGAGTCAGGGACAGTTTAGGTCTCTCTCGYTCACACCCCCTCCACGCCCTCCTTCCTCCCTCCCATCTTGCTCTGTCGCGTCCAGTCTCTCCCCCGTGCAAACAGACGTTATGTCAGGCAGGGCTGGCAGGCTGGTCGGGTTCTGTCATGTCCCTGTGGCGCTAAGCTAGCTCCTTTCTTTCTGTCACCTGACAGAGCAGAGCAGAGCCATATGGCTGAGGAGCCAGAGGAGAGCCAGAGGTGTGCTTCAGGAGCATGTCTGAACATCAGGGCCCCGGGCCACCAAGTAGCACCAATCTGGGCAGGCCATCTCTCAGTGGTACACCTCCAGCCCTGGCTAACACACACCTTATCACATCCGTGAGTGTGGTGGGGGAAACACTACGCAGTGGTCGATAGGATCAAATACAACCTGGCTGGTGTACCACGAGGAAGAGACTAAGGCTGCTATGTGTCTCTGAAGGAAGGGAACGTAGYAAGGCTACTGATCTCTCTCTTCGCCACAGCTTGTTGCGTCTGATGCTTTCTTCTCTTCCCTTTTCTCCACTGGCTCCCTGTCCTCTACCTTTCTGTTCCCCTTTTTCTCTCTTCAGTCTTTCTTGTACCCGGCTGTTCTCTGCTCTCTGAAAGGTTTCCTCTTTTCAAGATGTACATTTGAGTGTCGAATGGTGGTCAGGTGGTTATTTTTAAGTCACTCTGGGGTTTTGTAGGACTGTTGTTACACTGCGCTATTATCCCAAAAYGACCCCCTTGGAGCCATGTCCTGTGTCAGGTTTAATCAGCTAGCAGAGAGCTGGCAGAGTGGTGCTGTTTTACATCTCCCTTGGAACAGCCCTAATGGATCTAGTTACGCAGAGGTGGGAAATCAATCCACATCCAACTCATGCTCACACACAAACACATCCATGTACATACTCACACTTTTAATCTCAGCAGGCTTCGTATTTGATTTTGATTTGATTTTTTATTGTCCCTGGGCAGTCAGTCCAGCATATTGKCTCCTTGGAAGAGCAGTTAACTTCTAGTAAATCTGTTTTCATTTCAACAACCAGGGCTTTACATTGAACTTTTTTAGCTACTTGTCCTTGGACAAGTAGGACATCTTTTTTGACTTTTTCCGAAAGCTAAAGTCACATAACAAAAAAAAGGTCCGTAACACCATCGGCCAAAAGAGTGAGTGAAAATGAGTGAGGTACATAGGAGGGATGTGAAATCATTTTCTGCGCTTGCCCATAGACCACGTGTCAAACTCGTTCCGCGGAGGGCCGAGTGCCTGCGGGTTTTGGCTCGTCCGTTATACTTGATTGATGAATTAAGGTCACTGATTAGTAAGGAACTCCCCTCACCTGGTTGTCTAGGTCTTAACTGAAAGGAAAAAAACAAAAACAAAAACCAGCAGACACTAGGCCCTCCATGGAATGTTTGACACCCCTGCCATAGACGATGTTCTCCCTCCCTAGCGGCCATCCAAAATAACGTACAAACAATTTGATTCCATTTTTATTTTCATAAAATCTCTTTCTCTGTCCTCAGCAGTAACCTAAGTTTTTGACTTCCTCGTTGGATTTTTCAATCTTGGTATCGTTTTGCTCAATTTGACTTGTGGCCTAAAATATTTGYCATTCGAAATAAATCTGTGAACGAGAACAGCGTAGACTCCGACTTCCAGAATTATTCCCATTTAAAAGCTGCAACTTTAGGACATTAAACACAAGAATTGTTCAGGAAAATAGTCTTCATAACTTGAATTTGTCTTAATGCTTTTATGATATTTAAATTAGTAGGATTAGGCTTTTGGTTCGCAATGGCAAAGATTTTTTGGGGGGCCTCGCATGCATCATTTCTGTCTTATAATGCTTTTCTCAACTAGAAGGTTTGTTMAAATTTCTCATTTGATTTTTATATATTGCTATGGTTTCTTCTCTGTCTCTCATTATTACCATACGCCTTCCATGTTTTTGGGTTATTYAAAAACAACAAAACTTTGATACCCTAGAACTCTGTTAGATTCATTCATTGCTTGACCGTGAAAAAGTGTGGCAGGAGAAATCTAGCATTGATTAAATTGAAAGAGTGGCTTAATAGGCCAASTCATATTCATATCAAAATGACATTTTCTGACCGGATATTTTGTGCTGCTTTGGTGAGGCTCTTAGCTCTCTCTACATTGTTCTCTTGCTTTGTATAAATATAACTTATTTATACAAATGTGTAACAGCAAATAGGAATATAGGCAATTTACTCAGAATGTAAACTGCGGCTCTGCCTGATCCAATTCTGATCGGAGTAATTGTTTGATATTGTGATTTTCTACTGAAATCTATATTCTGGTAACTATTTTTGAGTGTGTATGTAAACTTCCGACTTCAACTGTATGTATGTTTTATGCAGGGCTCATCTGAGAAAGACATGTTGGTCTCAGTATGACTYCCTGTTGAAAAGAGGTTAAAACATTTTTGAAATGAGAGTATTTAAATATTTGTATAAATACTATGTATTTGAGTATTTTCAAATACATGCCAATACTTTCCAAATGTATGTCCTAATACATACCCATATTCAAACACTAGTCTTTGAAAGTAATTAAAATACCCTAAATAGTATTTGAACCCAGGTCTGACACATTCACGCAAGCCAACAGAGGCTTTCAAGAGGAAGACAAGTCTTAAACTCATTTCTCTCCCCTCTCAATTGTGCTCTCTCTGTCTGTCGGTCTTTTACTCTCCCTATGTTGTGCACTTCCCCTCGGTCTCTATCATTAGTCTGCTGCAGGAGACAACATACYGACATGAAAGCAGAACAAAATTACACAACACATTGCCCTGACAAGAGACCCAATCAAACCATCATAACAACTCATACAACAGGAGAAGTGTTCACCCTAAGACTGTCTCTCTCTCTCTGCTCTCCTCTCCCTAACCCTTTGAAACAACTACAGCACCACAGCCTTGTCAAATATAAATTGTTCTATTTYATTGACTCTCACTCTCTCAGCAGCATTCTCCCCTACTTCAACATCCCATTTGAATGTGAGGCGCAAGACATTTAGCCAGCCCCCCCCCCCCATTAGAGATAAATACAGTTCAATGTGACAAGAGTGGGACTCTGGAGTCTAACAATGTGAAGGTTGGTCAAGAACAAGACTACGCAACAAAGGAGCCATTTGATAAGGGCTTCTGTTCGGTATTCATGACGAGGACAGAAAGAACACCATTAGAGCCTAATGTTAATGAGAAACATTTGAATGACAAAGCATGGACATTATTATGCGGACATCAGAAGTATTTAACCACAGTCAAGGAACACATTGCCTTCGTCCCAAACGGCACGCTATTCCCTATTTAGTGTGCTACTTTTGACCAGGATCCATAGGGGGCATCATTAGGGCTCTGGTCAAAAGTATTGCACTATATAGAGAATAGGGTGCCATTTTATTGACAGATTAATTAACACATAGGGATTCTTAGAAGGTAAGAGACTCATTCCCGGGAGAAAACTTTTCTCTCTAATTACAATGAGTGCAGAAACTACAGATTTTGCATATAGTGTTGATTCAAACCTATATGGAGACGTGTGTGTGTGTGTGTGTGTGTGTGTGTGTGTGTGTGTGTGTGTGTGTGTGTGTGTGTGTGTGTGTGTGTGTGTGTGTGTGTGTGTGTGTGTGTGTGTGTGTGTGTGTGTGTGTGTGTGCGTGCGTGCGTGCGTGCGTGCGTGCGTGCGTGCGTGCGTGCGTGCGTGCGTGCGTGCAAATCAAAGTTTATTTGTCACATGCACCGAATACAACAGGTGTAGACCTTACAGTGAAATGCTTACTTACAAGCCCTTAACCAGCAACGCAGTTCAAGAAGAGTTAAGAAGATATTTACCAAATAAATTAAAGTTAAAAATAATAAGAAAAAGAAACACAATAAGAAAAACGAGGCTGTAGACAGGGGATACCGAGTCAGTGTGCGGGGGTACAGGTTAGTCGAGGTAATTTGTACATGTAGATAGGGGTGAAGTGACGATGCATAGATAATAAACAGCAAGTAGCAGCAGTGTACAAAAAGGGTGGAGGGGTCAACGTAAATAGTCCGGTGGCGATTCTATTAATTGTTCAGCAGTCTTATAGCTTGGGGGATAAAAGCTGTTGAGGAGCCTTTCGGTACCAGACTTGGCGCTCCGGTACCGCTTGCGTGCGGTAGCAGAGAAAAGTATAAGAGTGTGTATAAGTGTGTATAAGTGTGCGCGTGCACGCGTGTCTATAGGGTTCAAACCTTTAAAGAGCTGTGTGTTGAGTTAATGAGCGATATGTTACAATTGGGGAAAAAATATTACAAATACATGGTAGTCATTTATCAGATGTTCTTATCTAGAGACGTACAGGAGCAGCTAGGGTTAAGTGCCTTGCTCAAGCGCACGTCGGCAGATTTTTTTTATCTAGTCGGCTCAGGGATTCGAACCAACGACCTTTTGGTTACTGGCCAAACGCTCTTACCCGCTAGGCTAATTTCACAGTAGTAAAATGTATATACCTTGCAAAGTATGGTTCATTTATCATTAGAAACTGAGTGGTTTGAGCCCTGAATGCTGATTGGCTGAAAGCCGAGGTGTATCAGAAAAACATGTATTTTTGATTCTTTCTTATTCTTATTGCTGAAGTATTTACAGGTCATTTAAGGTAGACGTGTGCTGTAGGATCAAGTGGAGTGGAGATGGCAACACAACACCGGAAACTCAAAATGATAAAGTRAGAGAGAAAGAACTGAAGTTCTCAAGGAGGACTGKTAAAGTTCAATCTCTGTTTAAGAACAGTCTCTTTCTCACTCCAGAGAGASTAAATCTAACCTGCGACCTAAAGACATTTATCTTGTCCAAAAAGACCAACTCAATTTCCCTCCCTGCATAAATTTRGTTGTTAAATATAGACATCAGAAAGGCAGAAAAAATAAGACCGTTTTGGAATACAAATGCCTGGGKCTGRGGCTGGGGTATACAGATGGGGCATGGGCTGGATCTGGCAGTAGGGTATAGCGCTCGGTCTCGTGTTGAATCTGGGTCTAGAACTGGGCTGACTGTATGCAGCGAAGGGCTCTGTCTCTGTCCTGTAAGAAGTCCACAAAATCCTGATTATACCTCTCGAATGTAAAGAACATACAGGACTAGATCTGAGTCGAGGTCCAGTCCTGGTCTGGCTTTGTGCTGTGCAGGGACCAGTCTCCCTCCACCCTGGCCTTACCCTGCTCTGTGAGGAGATGGCGGGAGGAGAGGATGGCCAGTGAATTCTGATTACACCTCTGTCATTTAAAGTAATGAGAGGAGCTCATGCTCTGGTGGCTCCTGCTTCCCCCCGGCGGACCAGACGCCAGCCAGCCGCCGTTCTGTTAAAGGCCACACTGACCCGCCAATGATTGGGGATGACACACAGCAGTCAGGGTGTGTGTGTGTGTGCCCGCGATCACTCGGACAGACTAATCGTCACTCTGACAGGAAGAGAAACATACAGACAGATGGCCAAAGGGAGAGAGATAGGACACAGAGTTGTGCTCAGAGACAGGATTTCCCTTCCGGAAACCACACACACACACAGAGAGA
>NC_036864.1:1521137-1543235 GCF_002910315.2 Salvelinus sp. IW2-2015
GCAGACGCAAATCAACTCATCTCGCGTCTGGAGCACTTGTCGCCAGCCCACTCATTATCTTCAGCCAATCATGGCTAGCGGAGGTTGTATTGTTTATTAACAATGGGTCTATTAACAGCTGTACACTGTAATATTAATAATAATCACTTTTATCTCATACTTACAGATGGCATAACGTTTGAATTTAAGGCACCATGACAAGTCACATGTTATCCAGATATGCGCATTGAATGGGCCTCCGTATAACTAAACATATTTTATGAGTCGAGCATGGGAGGATGCAGGAAGAATCGAACATATGGGGATGTAAAGGAGAAACATTGGTAGCGAATACTCAGGCAGGGGAGGTGACAGCAGGCAGGGGGGAGACATGGGAGGTTGAAGAGGCGGGAGAGACTGGAAGAATGGAATGAGAGGGGAGGATGGGATAGGGGACCGTGGGAAGGCAGGGGAAGAGGGGAGTTTTTCTGTCGCGACTGCCGGCCTCATCCCCTATTTTTATTGACACTGGATGCCTCTTTTGGTAGCTCTCGAGAGCTACTCTCACGCGCTGTGCGTCACTCTTATTCTCCTTGTTTCTTGACAGCAGCTACACACAACGCGACCGTTTCCGCTCTCGCTCTACTTCATGTCTTTCTCTGACACAATCCAACACATACTCAAACTATAAGAGACCCCCAAATACACATGCCATCATTAAGTGCCTCGCAAACCCTGTTAAAATATGTCAGAGCACTACCCAATACAAGTGAGTTCCATAGAATTAGAGAGGCAGGGGAATGTAGGGGGGAGGAAGGAGCAGGTTCTCAAGGTGTGAGGGAAATGTTTCTCCCGATAAGCCCATGATTGAGCTGAAATTGTTTCCCTCAAGTGAGGAGCCAGCTTATCCCTGGACCACAACCACACTCACACATCGTAGCTCACGACACACAGCACAGAGCCATCCGCGCCAGTAAAGCAGAGGGAGAGATAGATGGAGAGAATGGTTGGAGGTGCTTCAAAGTAGGGCTTTGTCCTCCTCGAACACTGCCCGCCATGGGTGGTTTGAGTATGGGTAGTTGTGTTACAGCCCAGCTGTTCAGTCAGGTCCATTGTGACCAGGGTTACTGGCAGCCTGTCATCCCTCTGTATACAGACGCCTCCAGTGACAGAAACAGAACCAGGCAACACTTTCTCCCTGTTGTCCTCTGTTGTTGTGTCGACTTTTGTTGAATTGGTCGCCGACCAACACCACCAATAAATAGCCTCGGTCATCCAAAGATTGTCTGGTCCCTACATTGTTTGGCCACGAACAGAATAGACAAGGGAAGAAAATGGCAGCCCTGAGAACATCATTGGCCTTGCATGATCGTGAGATTCTTGGTCATTCCTGGATGAAACAGGGGGAATTAGTCTGTCATTGTTTGGTGAAAGGGCAGAGCACGTGACAGAGACAAGACAGGAACCCGATGGCTCAGTTCTAGGTGAGAATAAACAGAACAGCGAGAAAAGAAAAGAGAGAAGAACAACGTGTGAGAATGTGGCGATGTCTGCCATTGCTCAGGATCAACGCGCTAGAGTCAAATACTTTATCAAGACAGTCTAGAGGCTGTGGCTTTGTGAGAATGGGGAGCGAGAAAGGGAGGGAGAGAGAGGAAGAAAAGGATGGATAGAGAGGAGAGGGGCAGAGGGGAGGCGAGGAGAGGTAGAGGTGGGGCGAGAGAAGCAGATAGATGAGAGACAGCATCACACAGTGTTCATACTGAACCTCTGTCAGGTCTAGATCACAGAGTGTCATCTGAGTGCCTATAGGTCATGGTTTAAGTGAACCATAAACTTGCACTCGGGTGGCCTCACTCTCTCTCTTCTCTAGTGCGTCTGCAGTAGGCCAGGTGTTAAGCATGCTTAGCCTCAGGGTTGGGTAGGTTACTTTCTAAATATAGATCTGTTTACAGTTACACAGAGTTACAAGTTACCTGTCCTCAATTGTAATCAGTAAAATTATCTTTTGGATTACCCACACTCGGTAACGTAATCTGATTACTTTTAGATTACATTCCCTTAAAGGCTTAGAAGAAAACAAAAAATAATATTACTGATTTGAACATCTATTGCAGGAAAAATTCAGTGTTAGAGTTTACGTAGCTGCCATAAATGGATGTTGCATTTTACTTACGGGTTGTTTTGTAGGCTTCTACTAACCCATTGCTTTATTCTACAAATAAATAATGACAATCCGCATTTCTTACATTATAACCAAAGTCGCAGATTCACAGTCGTTCCAATTAATTGAATACCTGTTGTCTCAAGAATAGGACTTGGAAATATGAATATATAGATTAAGCCCAATTTTTTTACCTGAGCATAACCCAAAAAACTAAGGACTTATTAGCCTACTCTGTTGTTAATGATTTGTTGTCCATGGAGGACTGATTTGGGCTCAATTGCTTTGAGTTGAAAAGTAAATGCGCTCTCGGGAATATAGCATGCTTTGAGCACTGCCGAAAGTGTTATATACAGTAGCACAGCGGTAAGGAATGCCGTAGTGGTGCATTTGCCAAATGGCTATTGTTGACTTTTGTTGGTCGACACTTTTGATGTCGGGATAATTTGCAGATGTGTGAAAGAGTTGAGAATGTGTCCGTAAGGAAAAAATACCCCCCCCTCATTCACGACTCCCTGCACGGAGCAGCGTTTCCAGTGGACCAGAGAGAGAGGTACAGTAGCTAGTTCATTAAAGCAAGGGATCTTAAAGCTGATGTAATTATGGTGCCTTTGGCTCTGGGTTCGTCTTAATGCATGCTTCAAACTGGCCAACTCTCTCATAATTGCATTTAGGCACAGAGAAAGAGGAAGGAGAGAGATGAAGGGTGCGGAGGGAGAGCAGTAACCTGGGAGCCAAGCTGTGCCTGGGCAGCATATTATGGTCTGTTGACCTGAGGACATGGCTACTGCACGTGTGCAGATGGAGCCAGAAAGTCTCATCCCTACCCTCTCAATAAAGCCCATCGAACCAGATATGATCTCACTGTATGAACTGAGGGTTCAAGAACACTCACTGGTCCGGTCCTGGAGCTCCAACATAGGAAGATGGACTGACTCCTTTGATTGGACTTGATGAGGAGTAAGAGTAACACTCGGGAGCGAGGATGGCTGAAAATGCCTTGACCCGGTACCGCTGTGTACTTCTGAATCCATGTCAGCCGTTGAAATATCGTTCTCTGTGTCAGCCTACGCGGAATCCTTGTCATATTCGGCATAGTGATTATTTTCTGGAAGTAGCTGCTTATGGCTGGCTGTACAGTAAGCACTGGGAGGTCACAGGAGAAGGGAGAGTGATGTAGGCCAAGGTTTCTCCCTCTCTGCTCCCCTCTGTCAGCAGTGTGTTGTACTCAGAGCCACTCCTGTATTTCATGACCACAACACTCAGGCACCAGAACGTCACATGCAGATGCACAGTTGAGCCTGAAGGTCGGCGCAGCAATTGTTTATCGGTTAATGTCTCTCGCTCCCTCGTCGTCGCCTCTCTGCTCTCTCCCTCTGTTGCTCTGTGTGCTCCGCTCCCCCCCTGCTCCCGTGTCTCTCGCTCCCCCCCTGTGTCTCGCTCCCGCCCCCTGTGTCTCTCGCTCCCCCCTGTGTCTCTCGCTCCCCCCCTGTGTCTCGCTCTCTCCCCTGTTCTCGCTTCCGTCCCCCTGTGTCGCGTGTCTCGCTCCCCCTGTGGTCTCGCTCCCCCCTGTGGTCTCCCCTGCTCGCTCACGGGCCTTTCCGCCCCTGCTGGTCTCGCTCCCCCCTGTGTCTCGTCTCCCCCCTGTGTCTCGCTCCTCTCCTCGCTCTGCTCGCCCTCCGCTCGCTCCTCTCCTCTCTCCCTCCACGCTCTCCATCGCTCTTCCCTGCTCCTCGCCCGCTCTCCTTCCCGTCTCCTCTCGCTCTCTCCTCAGCTCCCTCTCTCCTCTCTCTCCTCTCTCTCTCCCCTCCTTTGCTCCCTTCTCCGCTCCTCCTCACTCTCTCTCTCTCTCCCCACACATTTCCTTGTTACAGCTCTCGCTTACAATGCAACACATCAAGCAGCATAGCTCACTACTCCTCAAGTAACTTCCCATGGCTACCAATGCGCACGCTCAACGACAATACACACACATACTTTATGCAGCACAGAGACACACACACACACACACGTTGTGTAATGAACTAAACTTAGAGCTCAGCCTATGATCTGAAATCAATTTATAGTTTCGAATGCAGGCTGATTCCAAAGCGCTGTTGTGAGTTGTTGCATTTCGTCCCCGAACGCGTAATCAATAGAAGAACGTGATTCATTAACTTGAAATGGTATCATTAGGATGAAAAACTGGCTTGCCAAAATCAAACGTGAACTGTACTCGCCTCCACTATAGTAAAGTCGCACTCCAAGTGGCAGGTTATGTACGGTTAGCGACAACTCAAACAAAATAGACTTTCTAATTCCAATTACTGTTCCGCAACTAATGGTGTTAGCAAAACCCAGTGAACACTCATCTAAATAGGATGAGTCTTCTAAAGCTGATCTTACACATGCCCGTTAGGATGATACCCTCTTCACTATGTCTATAAGGAGTACATCCCAGGACTACCGTCTTCACAGACCTTTCATACTATTCACTGCATGTGACCTAAGGCGACAATTGCATGTATAGATGGTCTCAGTACTTAGAGAAGCTAAACTACCATTCTATGTCCCAAACATTCAAATGATGTGCACACCCGATGATAGATATAGAATGAAAATCCAATGAGTTGCAGTCGCGCCCTTCAAAAGGCCCACTGCTGTGATAGATTATAGCATTTAGTTCGGTAAATATGTCTTTGCAATTTACCGATAGTATGTAGTCTCTGTCAGCTTGTAGTTTAGTGGTTGGAGAAGGACAGCTCACTCCTGGATTTCGTGCACCGCATTCTCCTCTGTTCTACTGTCTGTCACTCTGTGTCTTGTGTGGTGACCTCCTTTCGATTAGGTGCCGACGCCACCTATGTCTCCTGAACGAAAAACTGGCCTACGGGGTTGAAATCAAACGGAGCTGGATGGTATGCTATAAGTTTGCACTGCACTCTTAGTTTTCCGATCATCGCCGGAAGGGGAAAAAAGGATGAAGTATGACCTGTGTGTTGCTCAAGTGCAGTGTCTCTTAGCGGACTAGTGAGTACATGACTTCAGGCGCTGACGCGTCAGTACGAGCGCCCAAGTATACTTTATAACCAGCTGTCCGTCAATTAACTGTAATATGGCCTCCGCTCCGCGACACCTATAAATGCACCCTTTCGTTCGTTTTACTGGGGAGTGAAGGTATGAGGCGCTTTCTTGAAGGGCCAGCAGGTTGTTTGAGAGAGAGACATATATCTGTCTTCTGGGTTTATTAAGTGAGAATGGAATACTTGTGGCGAACCCGGTCATAAGTCAGGCCTCACTTCTATGCATATGTGAACATTCCAAATAGCATTGTCTCTTTCTCACGCGCTTCCCCGCTCTCGTTCGCTCCTCGTCTCGACTTTCTCTTTCTTATCAAGACAACTAACACACGATTTGCCGCAGTGCCCGGGATTCATAGAATGTCAAGTGCGTCGTGGAGAAGTGTTGGTGCAGCAAGATCGAGTGGCAAGCTCTTCCTCGTCCTCTCGTCTCGTCCTCCCCTGGCTCGCTCGGCTCACTTAGTGGAGTCCTATCCTCCTCTCTCTCCAGTGTCCTGGTCCATGGTCCTCATTGCACATCTCTACATCTCTCCATGTCCTCGGCTGTGATCCTATCGAGCCTCTCTCTCTCTCTCCTGTGGTCCGCTATCGCCGCGCGCTCTCGTCTTGTCCGCCTCCAGGCCGTGGCTCCTAATGCCCCTCTCTCATCCTCGTCTCTCTCCCCTCGTCACTCATCCTGTGGGTCACTATTCGAACCTCTGCATCTCCTTCCTGTCACTCTCCTTGTAGTGTGCTATCCCACTGCTCTCTCCTGTCCTCTTCCTGTGTCTATCCCTCTCTCCCCATTCTGTCCTCTGCTGTGGTCCTATCCCGCTCATCTCTCTCGTCCCTCTATCTGTGTTCATATCCCTCTCTCTCTCTAACTGTCCCGTGTATCCCATCTCTCTCTCCTCTGTCCTCATGCTGTGGTCCCTCCACTACCTGTCCTCTCGCTGTGGGATCCCTATCCCTGTCTCTCTGTCCCGTCCTGTGGTCTGTCCCCTCGTCTTTCTTTTCTACTCGATCATCGTGTCTTTTCTCTCTCTTTCGCTCATTCCTTCGCTCGTCCATCTATCTCTGTTCTTGAGGTCAATCTGTTCTTCTCTCTCTCGGGTTTGCTCTCTGTCTCTCGTCTCTCTTATCGCATCGCTGCTCTCATCATGCCTCTCGCTCAGCATCTCTCGTCTCATGCAGGTGGCCATTTCCCATCTCTCTCTCTCTCCTAGTCCTCTCCCGTGGTCCTCTGCTCTCTTTACGTCTGTCCTCTTGGGAGTCACGGGTCCGTCTCGTTTAACAATCCCGTGTCCTCCGGCGGTCCCTGTGGCTCTTTACCAGTGTTCGCATCTCGGGTCTCTCCTCTCTATCTTCCTGTCCTCTTCCCCCCGATGGTCTCTGTCGGGCTCCATCATCTCTCTCTCCTGTCCTCTCACGTGGTCATTGTCCCTCTCGTCTCTCGCTCTCTCTCACTGTCCTCTCTCCCATGTGGTCCTTTCCCCTCGCTCTTTTTTCCTGTCCTCGTACGGCTGTGGTCCTTTCCCCCTCGTCTCTATCTCACCAGGGCGTCATCCAGCCTCTTCTCCTGTCCTCTAATCCTGCTGGCTTCTTTCATCTCTACCTCGTCTTCTCTACTGTCTCTCTCTCTCTCTCTCCTATGTCTCCATGTCTCTCTCTCTTCTCTGTCCTCGCTCGTCTCTCTCTCTTGTCTCTCTCTGTTTCTCTCTGTCCTACTCGTCTGTTTCTCTAAGAGAGAGAGAGGAGAGGAAGCTCACCATCGATCCTGCTGACCAACTTCTCCAGAGCCTTGACATTCCTTTGAATCCCCGGCTGGGCAAATGTGTAGTTGTCCTTGATAAGAAAGAGAAAGAGAAAGAGCGAGAGAGCGAGAGCGAGAAAGAGAGACATGAATTTCACAGCAAAGTGAGGCCTGACTTATGACGGCCGCACAATTATCCATTTTACTTAAAAACAGAGACAAGTTTGTTGTCTCAAACTGCTGCTTCAAAAACGCTCATCTACTCCAGTAAAGAAAAAGAGGATTTGTGTGAGGAATAGTAATGACGACAGCTGAACAAACAACTGCGTATACTAGCTGAGGGACACTGACACACAGTCTCATTCAAGGGTGAGCAACTAGCAACCACAGCTCGTGATCACCCCGTGGCCATTTCGTAAGAGAAAGGGAGGTCACACACAGAGACACAGGGAGACAGAGAAACAGAGAGAAGGTGAGAAATCAGGAGGTGAGCTGTCCTCTCAACCACTAAACACAAGCTGACAGGAGATTAAATGCAACATTTACAGACTAAATGCAAATATCAGCAGCAGGGCTTGAAGGGGGACTGAACTCATGGATTTTTCATTCATTATCATCCTCCTCATTACTACATTTGACTGTTTTGGGACTAGAATGTATGTTTAGTTCCTCTAAGTACTGAGACCATTATACATGCAATGTCCCCTTTAGTCACAGTATGAATAGATGACAGGTCTTGAAGAGGTAGTGATGTCTCCTTATAGCATAGTGAAGAGGGTATCCATCTAACGGGCAYGTGTAAGATCAGCTTTRWAGAACTCCATTTAGAKRGTGCTTATGGGTCTGCTAACACCATAGGCGAACAGTAATTGGAAATTGAAAAGTCTATTTTGTTTGAGGTTTGTCCTAACGTACAAACTGCCATTGGAAGTGGACTTTACATAGTGGAGCGAGTCACGTTCATTTGACATTTGCAAGCCCAGTTTTTAATCCTAATGTACATTTAAGTAATAGAATCAGTTCTTATTTGATTACGGCCTTCGGGGACGAAAAGCAACAACCTCACAACAGGCCTTGGATCTAGCCTGCATTTACGAAACTATAAATGATTCAATCATAGGCTGAGTCTCTAAGTTTAAGTTATTACAAACGTGTGTGTGTGTGTGTCTGCTGACTGCATCGGAGCCATGGGAAGACTATGAGGGAGTTGGCTATCTGCTGATGTGTTGCACTTGTAGAGAGAGCTGCAAGGACAAGGTGTGTGAAGAAGAGAGAGAGAAGGAGAAGAAGAGAGCGGAGGAAGAACGAGAAGAGAGAGCGAGAGAGAGGACGAGAGAGAGAGAAGAGAGAGAGCGAGAGAGAAGCAGAGAGAGAGAGAGCAGAAGAGAGGAGCAGAGAGAGAGCGAAGAGAGAGAGAGCGAGAGAGAGAGAGCGAGAGAAGAAGAACGAGAAGAGAGAGAGCCGAGAGAGAGAGACGAAGAGAGAGAGCGAGAGAGAGACAGAGGAGAGAGCGAGAGAGAGAGAGAGAGAGAAGAGAGGAGAGAGAAGAAGAAAGAGAGAAGAGAGAGAAGAGAGAGAGAGCGAGAGAGAGAGAGAGAGACGAGGGAGGGTGAGCGAGACAGAGCGAGGGAGTGAGCGAGACAGAGCGAGGGAGGGAGCGAGAACGAAAAGAGAGGAACGAGAGAGAGCGACGAGCGGAGAGAGCGACGAGGGAGAAGCGAGCGAGAGAGAGCGAGCGAGGGAGCGAGCGAGCAGACACAGGGGGGAGCGAGACACAGGGGAGCGAGACACAGGGGGGAGCAGCACAGGGGGGAGCGAACACAGGGGGGAGCGAGACACAGGGGGGAGCAGACACAGGGGCGAGCCGAGACACAGGGGAGCGACCAGGGGAGACACAGGGGGGAGCGAGACACAGGGAGCGAGACACAGGGGAGCGAGACACAGGGGGGGAGCGAGACACAGGGGGGAGCAGACACAGGGCGAGGACACAGGGGAGAGCGAGACACAGGGGAGAGCGAGACACAGGGGGAGCGAGACACAGGGAGAGAGACACAGGGGAGCGAGACCACAGGGGAGCGAGACACAGGGGAGCGAGACACAGGGGGAGCGAGACACAGGGAGCAGAGACACAGAAGGACAGAGGAAAGAAGAGCGACAGAGGGAGCGAGAGACATTAACCGATAAACAATTGCTGCCCGACCTTCAGGCTCAACTGTGCATCCTGCAGTGAGCGTTCTGGTGCCTGAGTGTTGTGGTCATGAATACAGGAGTGGCTCTGGATACAACACACTGCTGACAGAGGGGGAGCGAGAGGGAGAAACCTTGGCCTACCATCACCTCTCCCTTCCCTGTGACCTCCCAGTGCTACTGTACAGCCCAGCCATAAGCAGCTACTTCCAGAAAATAATACACTATGCCGAATATGACAAGGATTCCGCGTAGGCTGACACAGAGAACRGATATTTCAACGGCTGACATGGATTCAGAAGTACACAGCRGTACCGGGTCAAGGCATTTTCAGCCATCCTCGCTCCCGAGTGTTACCTCTACTCCTCATCCAAGTCCAATCAAYAGGAGTCAGTCCATTCTCCTATAGTGGAGCTCCAGGACCGGACCAGTGAGTGTTCTGAACCCCTCAGTTCAATACAGTGAGATCATATCTGGTTCGATGGGCTTTATTRGAGAGGGTAGGGATTGAGACTTTCTGGCTCCATCTGCACACGTGCAGTAGCCATGTCCTCAGGTCAACAGACCATAATATGCTGCCCAGGCACAGCTGGTCTCCCAGGTTACTGCTCTCCCTCCGCACCCTTCATCTCTCTCCTTCCCTCTTTCTCTGTGCCTAAATGCAATTATGAGAGAGTTGGCCAGTTTGAAGCATGCATTAAGACGAACCCAGAGCCCAMAGGCACCGATAATTACATCAGCTTTAAGATCCCTTGCTTTAATGAACTAGCTACTGTACCTCTCTCTCTGGTCCACTGGGAAACGCTGCTCCGTGCAGGGAGTCGTGAATAGGGAGGGGGGGGGGAGATTTTTTTCCCTTACGGACACATTCTCAAACTCTTAAACATCTGCAAATTATCCCGACATCAAAGTGTCACCAACAAAAAGGTCAACAATAGCCATTTGGCAAATGCACCCTACGGCATTCCTTACCGCGTGTACTGTATATAACACCTTTCGGCAGTGCTCAAAGCATGCTATATTCCCGAGAGCCGCATTTACTTTTCAACTCAAAGCAATGAGCCCAAATCAGTCCTCCATGACAACAAAATCATTAACAACAGAGTAGGCTAATAAGTCCTTMGTTTTTGGGTTATGCTCAGGTAAARAAATTGGGCTAATCTATAATTCCATATTTCCAAGTCCTATTCTTGAAGACCAACAGGTATTMAATTAATTGGAACGACTGGAAATCTGACTTTGGTTTATAATGTAAAGAAATGGCCGGATTGTATTATTATTTGTAGAATAAAGCAATGGGTTAGTAGAAGCCTACAAAACCAACCCGTAAAGTAAAATGCAACATCCATTTATGGCCAGCTACGTAAACTCTAAACACTGATTTTTCCTGCAATAGATGTTCAAATCAGTAATATTATTTTTTGTCTTCTTCTAATGCCTCTTAAGGGGAATGTAATCTAAAAGTAATCAGATTACGTTACCGAGTGTGGGTAATCCAAAAGATAATTTACTGATTACAATTGAGGACAGGTAACTTGTAACTTGTAACTGTAACAGATTATATTTAGAAAGTAACCTACCCAACCCTGAGGCTAAGCATGCTTAACACCTGGCCTACTGCAGAGCACTAGAGAAGAAGRGAGTGAGGCCACAGTGCAAGTGTTAAGGTTCACTTAACCTGACCTGTAGCACTCAGATGACACCCTGTGATCTAGACTGACAGAGGTCAGTATGAACACTGTGTGATGCTGTCTCTCATATCTGCTTCTCTCGCCCCACCTCTACCTCTCCCTCGCCTCCCCTCCTGCCCCCTCTCTCTCTATCCATCCTTCTTCCTCTCTCTCCCTCCCTTTCTCGCTCCCCATCTCTCCACAAAGCCACAGCTCTAGACTGTCTGTGATAAAGTATTTGACTCTAGCGTTGATCCTGAGGCAATGGCAGGACATCGCCACATTCCACACTTTGTTCTTCTCTCTTTTCTTTTCTCGCTGTTCTGTTATTCTCACCTAGAAACTGAGCCATCGGGCCASTGTCTGTCTCTGTCACGTCTCTGCCCTCACCAACAATGACAACTATTCCCCCTTTTCATCCCAGGAATGACAAGAATCTCACGATCGATGCAAGGCCAATGATGTTCTCAGGGCTGCCATTTCTTCCCTTGTCTATTCTGTTCGTGGCCAAACAATGTAGGACACAATCTTTGATGACCGAGGCTATTTATTGTGTGTGTCGGCGCCAATCAACAAAGTGAACAACAACAGAGGACAACAGGAGAAAGTGTGCCTGTCTGTCTGTCACTGGAGGCGTCTGTTACAGAGATGACAGCTGCAGATAACCCTGAGTCACAATGGACCTGCTGAACACCGGGCTGTACACACACACCCATACAAACACACAGGGGGCGTGTTGAGGAGGACAAAGCCCTATTGAAGCACCTCCAACATTCTCTCCATCTATCTCTCCCTCTGCTTACTGGCGGATGGCTCTGTGTGTGTGTGTGAGTGTGTGAGTGTGTGTGTGTTCAGGGATAAGCTGGCTCCTCACTGTGAGGGAACAATCAGCAATCATGGGCTTAACTGGAAAAGGATCTCACTCACACTGAGAACCTGTCCTCTTCTCCCCCTACCTCTCTAATTCTAGGACTCATTGATTGGGAGTGCTCTGACATATTTTAACAGGGTCTGCGAGGCACTTAAATGCGCATGTGAATTGGGGGTCTTATAGTTTCAGTATGTGTTGGATGTGTCAGAGAAAGGAATGAATAGAGCGAGAGCGTGAGAGTCGGCGTTGTGTGTGTGTTGCTCCAGAAAAAGAGAATAAGAGTGACGGGCCTCTATCAGCTGTGTGATTGAGTAGCTCGCAGAGCTACAAAAGAGGCATCCAGCTGTCAATAAAAAGGTAGGGGAGAGCCGCAGTCGGACAGAAAAACTCCCTCTTCCCCTGCTCCCCAGGTCCCATCCCTCCTCCCCGTCTCATTCCATTCTTCCAGTCTCTCCCGCTCCCTCCATGTCTCCCCCTGCCTGCCTGTCACCCTCCCTCTGCCTGAGTATCCTTCCAATGTTTCTCCTTTACATCCCCATGTTTCATTCTCCTCTCTCCAGGGCTCAAATCAAAATGTGTTTTTTTGGCATCAATGCTTCTGGAACATGTGAACTTTCATGTGCCTTAAATTCAAACGTGTATGCCATCTGTAAGTAGGAATAAAGTGTTAAATTACGAGTCCAGCTGGTTTAGCCAAAGTAATAACAACAACCTTCCGTAGCCATGATTGGCTGAGATAATGAGTGGGCTGGACATGCCGGAGATGAGTTTGGATTGGTCTGCAATATATAGCACGTTTCTGTCTATTTGAGCTGGTCAGTATGTCTAGGTAATTCTGTCTAACGAGGTATTAAAAATAAAATAAATGTATTGTGTATTAAAACTGCAGAGTGTTGCTCTCCACGTTGCTGAGGAGTTTAAAGCAGTAGAAGTGACATCACGAGTTGGATTATGGTTCATTGTTGACCTAGTTAGCTGAGTGTGCCAGAGAGCGCAGAATAACTGATGAATTTACAATGCTCAAAACTGGTGAATATGGCCGTGTCAGTAAACATCAGTAAACTCGTGGCCAGAGCTCGGCGTGTGCGCTCTGAACGCGAAACGCTCGGAATTTATGAATGGAACAATCTGACAGCACAGTTGCAGTCACCAACGCTCTGGATAACATAACAGCTCTGCTAGGGCGGGCAATGTTCGCAGAGCTGTTCTCTCTCACTTAGATGTCTGGAAGTAGCTAGCAAGTTAGCTTGGGTGCTTGACTGCTGTTGTAAATACATTAAGATCAATCCTTAAAGAGACGGGTGGGGCTAAACTTAAGAGGGTGTGAATGACGCTGAATGGGTGTAGACATGAGTACAGTACCTAAAACATTCCAAGGTCATTTTCTCAAAAGTGAATTTAACAGTTTGCAAAAAATTTTGTTCACCATGGTCTACAACTGTGTGTACTGTATTATGTCCGGACTCAATTTGCAGCTCTTCGCTCGCTTCCTCTTCTCCACACTACATCTCTAAACACAGATCAGTTTCACCTTCTTTTTCTGTTTTCGTATCTCTTCTTGCTTCCACATCATTCTCTCCAACCCACCTTCCTCTCTGCTATATCAGGCCCTTCACTATTGCAAAGTCACTAACTATACATTCATGTACATACTACCTCAATTGGCCCGACCAACCAGTGCACCCACACATTGGCTAACCGGACTATCTGCATTGTGTCCCGCCACCCACAACCCACCAACCCCTCTTTTACACCACTGCTACTCTCTGTTCATCATATATGCATAGTCACTTGAACCATATCAACATGTACATACTACCTCAATCAGCCTGACTAACCGGTGTCTGTATATAGCCTCGCTACTGTTATTTCTCACTGTCTTTTAACTGTTGTTTTATTTCTTTACTTACTTATTGTTCACCTAATACCTTTTTTTGCACTATTGGTTAGAGCCTGTAAGTAAGCATTTCASTGTAAGGTCTACACCTGTTGTATTCAGCGCACGTGACAAATAAACTTTGATTTGATGATAAACCATTTTGTAGCTCTGAGTCTACTTTTATCCAATGTAAAAAAACACCATTTCAAATGTTGCCACACAAGAACGATTTGAGCCGGTCAGTCACATTTAGTCACATTTTGCGACCCTTTGACTTGCTTGTGCAAGAAAAATGTTGACACACATTTTTACACTAGGAGGCTAAAACCATGATTTGGTTCAACAGAAAGGTAAATTATCCTCATGATTCTTGTAATGAAAATGTCTGCCTGCCCCTGTACCTTTTTCGCTGGGTCCTGCTGCTGTGTTGAGCGAGCTACTCTCTCCTTACCCAGGAAAAAGTGGTTCTGATTGTATAACATTGTAAAATCCAWTAACGGGGAAAACACAGCGATCCTGTTGTCCACAGTTAAGGAGGTTCTCAGCTTTCTGTACAAAAAATAAATAATCAACTCTCAATTTTGAGCTCAATAGCAACTATTTTACAACCAAGACATTTGATATGGCTTTGAGTTACAGAGCGAGAGAAATGCGCATTGGCCATTGCGATTGCATAGGCCTCACTGGGCGGTAGGCTACAACTGCAACGGTTTATGGAGATTACATTAACTTTTAGGCTAATACATGGCTACTAGTGGGTATTACAGTATATTTAGAGTCATATTAACAGTAAAATGTAACAGCCTAATTGTCTACCCACAATGCATGACAATCACTGGATTAGGTTGCACATTAGAATGAATGTGAATATATATAAATGTACAACTGAATTAGAGGTCGACCGATTATGATTTTTCAACGCAGATACCGATTACTGGAGGACCAAAAAAGCCGATACCGATTAATCKGACGATTTTTTAAATGTATTTGTAATAATGACAATTACAGCAATACTGAATGAACACTTATTTTAACTTAATATAATACATCAATAAAATCAATTTAGCCTCAAATAATGAAACATGTTCAATTTGGTTTAAATAATGCAAAAACAAAGTGTTGGAGAAGAAAGTAAAGCAGTGGCATTTCGACCCATTAGGCACACACAGGCTTTAAACTGATCGTGGAACATAGCTAGATTTCTGACCTTCGCATTGTCCTGTCATGATTTTCGCTGTAGAAAGGAGTGTTGGTTCACCCACAGACAGAATTCAGAAACGGTTTTAGAAACTAGAGATTGTTTTCTATTCCAATTAGTAATAATAATATGCATTATTGTACGAGCAAGAAATTGAGTACGAGGCAGTTTAATTTTGAAATTGTAAAAAAATAAATAGTGCTAACAGCTCCCTCCTATTGAACAAAAGGTTATTAATTAAGATATTAAAAAGTCATTGGTGATTTTTTCTACAGTGTTGCATGATGGGAAATCTAGTAATGGCTTCACTTTGCGATAAATAATTTCCATTCTTAGTAAACAAAATAAAACAATACTTCTCTGTCACGGCAACTACATGTCTCACAGCCAGAGCTGCATTCCTAACACTGGGACTTTTACTGGCATGCGATCTCAGAAGTGGATTTCAAAGTGAATTATGCAGAAACACTCCTCATCAGAAATGGTCTGTTGCGTAGAGAGAAAATAAATAAGGTCGAACTCGTCGGAATTTTGAGCGCATCAATGCAGCCCAACTATGATACCGTTAGACGAAAATGTTGGCACTGGAGAGACTTGCCTCCCACCGATGTGTATAAGTCTTATAACCATTACCCTGCGACGAAATGCAACTGACTCGGATTGATCAAGTAAATGGCGCGTTCACCTTGCAAAGTGGCTACAGCTACGCGCCATTGCACTGTGGCCCTGGCTAACGCGCCTGCGAAGAATATTTCCAAATGCGGAAATCTCATGTGGTAAAATCTCATTAGGTATGTGGGGACCTCGTTTCGCGTTCGCTCTCTCTGATGTCGTCTTCGAGTGTTGCCTTAATCATAACCTTGATGGTTTGCAATTTGTGACTGTGGATGCCCTACAAACTCTTTTGAAGTCAGTTCTCTGTGAGTAAGGCAGAGATTTTGTGACCAATCGCGGTAAGCGATGTGAGCGAACTAACTCAAAATGCCGATGGAAACCATTTGTTTGTAGCGGAAACATTGTTGGCATTTTGTGTTGGAATATGTCAGATGTTGCGAAAATGCAGCGATTGGTAATATATTGCCACGCTGGTACTTCATAATCCAAGAGTTTAAGTTTAGGGCAGAGAAGCCGCTTCTTTACCAACCACAGTCATTGATTGAGTGTCATATGCGCCCGCCATCGCTGCTTAACATAATCATGAATATGTTTGTCGCCATCATGCGCATTCCTTCAGTTTGAGCACAGACAATGCAATTGTTTTTCAAATTTCAGCAGCTTTTGTGTACTTTATTCATGGGGCTAGTAGGCTAGCTGCATGGGAAATTGTTGTCTATAATGATGTATTGTCAGAAGTCATTGTATTTGTCAATTTTTTCCATTAACAAGGCTGATAAGTATGTGCCCTCACTTTGAAATTTAGCAAGGTTTGTTTGTATTTATATTTTTTAGAAGTCCAAGCTATCTGTGCTAAAAAGTGATGGCTACAGTATATGTAACTATTCTTCCCCTTTTTGAGTGACCCGAAGTTCAAGCTGCTTATCTAAATTTGGTGAATAATGCAATGTACTGTTTATTCAGTACAATCCAGCTTAAAATCTATGTTAGGTCTAACCAAGAGTTGTTCCCTTCGCTTACGGCCCCTTACCTACCCTGAATACATACTGCCGATCTCATCTGATCGCGAAGCCAAGCGAGGGTCGGGCCTGGTTAGTACTTGGATGGGGGACTGCCTGGTAATATCCAGGTGCTGTCCATAAACATTTTGTTCCACCGCATAGCGCGGGATTGGCCATGCTCATGCATTATTCTCAAATCGCCATGCGAACACTGCCTTGATATGTAAGGAGCGTTTGATCGCTGAATTGACTAATATTTGCACGACTCTATATTAGTAGATGGGCATGGATCTCCCCTGCTCGCTTTTAATACGATCAAAGTTCCTTGTGTTGTCAGGGAGCAACTGCCTTTTATTTATAGACCAAATAAGAATTTTGTTACTGAATGCAGCTTGTGTGTGCTTTGTGCTCCAGCGCCCTGTTTCCAAATGATCAGAGGAAATTAATGCTGGTGCAGGAGAGGAACTGGCTTGATGTCTGATGCGCCCTGTGTTTTCCATGGTGGAATTACAACCTTCTTTTTACGGAGTAAATCAAAAGCACATAGAGATGTGAGATGTTTAACGATAAGAATATCGAATTGGTTTCATGACCAATTTGTCTGTGTGTGATGTTGAATGTGATTGTTTTCGTCATATCGCATACATTTGTGATATCAGACATGAATGTAATTAAGGAGTGAGGTTAAGAGAGTGCGAATTGGTGATTTTTTCTACAGTGTTGCATGATGGGAATTCTAGTGGTTCACTGAATATAAATCAGTTAAACAAAATAAACAACTTTTTCACCACTCTGTCTGCAAGCTTGCATCCTAAATCGGCATTTCACGCAGGTCGAAGTTGGATGTGATAAAAATGGTATTTTCAGAAAACACAAAGTGGTTTACCGTTAAGACGAAAATTGGGCCACTGGAGAGACTTGCCCTCCACCATTTGTATAAGTCATACTTACCGGCAAATGAGCTACCGTTATCAAGACGGTTCACCCAGGGCGAGCTCAAAGCCAGTGCCAATGTGGCTGTGCTGACCCCTGCGAATTTCCCAAAAATGCGGAAATCTCGATTGACTAATTATGGTAGTGGGGGACTCGTTCGCGCCTCTCTCCTGATGTCTTGTTGTAATTCATAAACCTTGAGGTTGACTTTTGTGCTTATGAGTTCTTTGAAGTCAGTTTTTGAAAGGAATTTTGTGGGACCAATCGAAAGGTGGACTTAATCAAAAGGTGGAAACAATCAATTCAGAGATAGTTGAGAAGCCGGTCTAACCCCACCCCAGTCATGGGATGTGTCATACGCGCCCCATGCCTTACAATATGAAATTGTCCCATACATGCGCTCCTCCTTAGCACAGAACAATGCAATGTTTTCAACATTCAGCTTTTGTGTATTTATTCTGGGCTAGTAGGCTTAGCTGCCATGGGAAATTGTTGCTAATGATGGTTATTCAGAAGTTCATTGTATTTGTCAATTTCCCACAAGCGCTGAAATATGTGCCCTCGCTTTTGGCAAATGTTAGCAAGGTTTGTTGTTATTTCATCCAACTATCTGCGCTAAAAAGTGATGGCTACCAAGTATATGGAATTCTTCCCTTTTGATGACCCAAAGCTCCAAGCTGCTTATCTAATTGGTGGAAAATGCACTGTCTGTTTATCAGACTCACTTTGCGCTATATGGTGATACCAAAGAGTTGTTCTTCGCTATACTGCTTACCGACCTGAATACACCCGATCTCGTCTGATCTCGAAGCTAAAAGACGAAGGTCGGGCCTGGTTAGTACTTGGATGGGAGACCTGCCTGGGAATACCAGGTGCTGTAGCATTTTGTCCACTGATGTGTGCTCTGCAATTATTTAATCAGCAACCACTGCCTTGTAGTAAGCGTTTGATGCTGAATTGAGCTCTAAATTCTGCTTGATATGGATAGTTCTTCCCTGCCCTATATTAATACGTTTCTCTCACAGCAGGATTCCTTGAGTTTGTTGTCACCGCGACGCAAACTTGTCACTCGTTATTTAATAAGCGGAGAAATAAGCACAATAATATATGTTGCTGAATGCAGCTTGTGTGTGCCCTTTGTGCTCCCTCGCCCTGTTCAAATGACAGAAGGAATTAATGTGGTGAGGAGAGAGCTGGACTGATGTCTGATGGCCCTGTGTTTTTCCATGGTGGAACTTTTACAACCAACATTCTTTTACAGAATAAATCAAAAGCACAGAGAATGTGAGATGTTATCGATAATAAATCAATTGCGTTTCATGCATTTGTCTGTGGTGATGCTCGATTGTGAATTATTGTATTTCTCATACGCATACATTTGTGATATCAGACAGGTTAATTAAGATATTAAATAGCTTGCATTAGCGGGTGATTTTTTCTTTACTCTCATGTTTGTCTATAGATGTGAATCTGAGGTGGTTTCATCTTGATATCTATAAAATCCAAAATAAACAACTTTTTCACCACGCTGTCTGCAATGTTCAGTTATCATCATAAATAGCAGGCATTTCAACGCATAGGTCGAAAGTGATTGTGATATTATCAGATACACCGCAAGTGGTTACCGTTAGACGAAAATGTATCGCACTGGAGGAGACTTAACTGCTCCACCGACTGGTGATATACGTCATACTTACCTGGCAAGGGAGCTACCGTGATCAAGAAGGCTCGGAGCTCACACCTCAGGGCGATGAGCTTTTTTTCAAGACCATGTGCACTCTTGGTTTGTGCTGACCCCTGCGTAAATTTCCCAAATTGTAGGTAAATCTCGATATAGCATAATTTTATAACTGGATTCGAGAGGGGTACTAGACTGTTATCCCCGCTCTCCCCGTGATGTCTTTGTAAAATGAGTGACATAAACCTCTATGGAGGTAACTATGTGGCGTATGGAGATACTAATTGAAGTACAGTTTTAAAGAGATTTTTCTGGAACACAATTGCGAAAGGTGTGATCTAATCTATAAGGTGGAAGAGCATTTGTTTGTAGCGAACCCATGTTGGGATTTTGCTGGAAACATTTCATGTTGGCCAATATCAGCAATGAGTAATGCTCTTATAGACCAACGACTCGGATACTTCAATCAAGAGAGTAGTTGAGTAGCGCGTCGTCGATAACGCGCGCACACCCGCAGTCATGGATTGTAGTCTACAAGCTGCCCATGCGCTTTAGCCAATATAGGATATTGTCCATACATGCGCTCCTCCTAGCACAGAACATGATTGCGTCGACTGCTAATTAGTGTGTATATACAAGCATTCAGAGCTACTGTTGCTATATTTAATTCGTGGCTATATTTGATAGTATGTCTGCAGCGGAATTTGTTCTAATGACTCTGTGACTTATGGATCCAGATGTCGAGTATGGTATTAGTCCATTTATTCTGCCACATACAAGGCTGAAATGACTTGTCTGCCTCTGTCTTCTGACTAATGTAGCAAGTGTTAATATTGAATATTGTTGAGATTCTTCTATCTCCAAAACTACTGGGCTAAATAAAGTTGATGGCCACCAGTTATTATCTCGCATAATTTCTTGCCGTCCATGATAAGTTTTTTGAGTGACTCACGAGAATGTCGCTTCATTAGACTTGCCTTATTATGCGTTAAATTGGTATAAAAAGTGGCAATGTCTGGGTTTATCAGGAACTCCTACTTTTGACCTTCTCATTATGTGTACAAGAGTTATTCCTTCGCTTTACGTCTTTACCTACATGCTGAAACTACAATCCCTGTCTGTATCTCATTTCTCTCGATCTAGGAGCTAAGCTAAAGCCGGTTCGGGTCGCTGGTTAGTAACATTACTTTGGAATGTGGGAGACTATGCCTTGAATACCAGGTGCTGTAAGCATTTTGTCCACTTAGGTGTGTGCTTCTTGCCTTATTATTTTAATCAGCTAAACTCACGTGGCCTCATTTGTACTGTAAGCTTTTGATTGTCTGAATTGAAGCTTAAATATGTTCCATGGCTTATAAAATGGCTGTGTTCTCCCCACTGCCCTTTTAATAACGATCAAAGTTCCTTGTGTTGGATGCAGGGAGCAACTGCTTTTTAATTAGCCTTTCAGTATCAGACACCATATTCTAACGCTATTTGTTTCCTTGCTTGCAGCTGGGTGTGCTTTGCTGCTCCTCTCGCCCTGTCAAATGATTCAGAGGAATTAATCTGGTGACGGAGAGGAGCTGGACGTGATGTCGCTAATGGCCCTCTGTGTTTTGCTGCGCTGGGGAATTACAACCTTTTTTCACAAAGACGCTGAAATCACGAAGAAAAAGACACAACAGCGAATTGAGATCAGTTACTGCAGATAGAGACTCAAATCAATTGGTTTACGATGCATTTCGTCTGTGTGTGTGTGTCTAATGTGATTGTATTTCGTCATATCGCATACTATACTCCCTGGTAGTATTCCAGCGAGTTAACTTAAAGATATTAAAAGTTCATTTGGTGATTTTTTCTACAGTGTTTGCATGATGGAATCTAGTGGCTTCACTGAATGACAAATCTAGTAACAAGTAAAAACTTTTCACCACTCTGCTGCCAAAGTGCATTCCTAAAGCGGAAAAACAATATATACAACACATACAAAATATATAATATATACAAGACACAAAGTAGATACACATAAGAACAGAAAAATGTTGGCACGTGGAGAGACTTGCCTGCTCCACAGATGCATATATACCTTTCTAATACTTATACCCTTGAGCAAGGGAAGGTCTTCTCCACGATTGATCAAGAAGGCGGTTCACCCCACGGAGCCGCTGACGTGAAACACTATTAAGCGCGCACCACTCCCTGCCTAACCTAGCTAGCCCATTTACATCAGTCTACACAGCCTTTTAATCATCGCCGCCATGAACAGGAGTTGCATAGGCTTGAAGTCACTAAACAGAGCCAATGCTTTGATGCACAACGAAGAGCTGCCTGGCAAAACGCTAGCGAAAGGGCTGTTGAATGGTATGCTTACGAGCCCCCATGCCTGCTGCCTACCAGCCGCTCAGTCAGATCTGCCTCTATCAAATCACAACTAGCTTAGACGTAGTTATAACATAATTAACACACAGATAAATACGAGCCTTAGCTGTCATTAAATGATTGGTCGAAATTCCGCGAAACTATCATCTCTGAAAACAATGAGTTTATGTCTTTTCAGCTGAAATACAGAAGCGTTCCCTATGTTTATTCTAATGCTGGTGCGCATCCATAAGTCTAAATATTCCTGTACATTGCACAACCTTCAATGGTTATGTCATAATACGTTAGATTCGGCAACTTAGCGCCGGCCAATCTGTTGCATATACATTGACTTGCCGTGCCAATGAAAACGCAAGAGAAAGTGACACAATTCACCTGGCTAATATGCTCCTGCTAACCTGGCATATTCTTTTAGCTAAATATGCAGTCGTTATAGAATATATGTCTGATCTGATAGTTGATTTTTAAGAGCCATTGAATGTTTATGGCTTAGCGTACACATTGCGAAGCCAACATGATACGCCCCCGCATTCGATTATATGCAACGCAGGACACGCCCCTAAGATAACAAGTTCAGTAATATCATCAACCCATGTGTAGTTAACTAGAGATTAGTGATTGATAGTATGTTTTTTAAAAGATAAGTTAATGGAGCTAGCCATCTACCTTGGCCTTACTGCCAAATGGGTTTTTTAAAATTTTCTAGTGGGTTGAATGGATGGTTTAGCGGTAACAGGGCAGGCCTCACTCGTTGGAAGTGCAAGTGTATGC
>NC_036864.1:1543260-1558244 GCF_002910315.2 Salvelinus sp. IW2-2015
GCAATGTAATCAGGTGGTTAGAGCGTTGGACTAGTTAACTGTAAGGTTGCAAGATTGAATCCCCCGAGCTGACAAGGTAAAAATCTGTCGTTCTGCCCCTGAACGAGGCAGTTAACCCACCGTTCCTAGGCCGCCATTGAAAATAAGAATGTGTTCTTAACTGACTTGCCTAGTTAAATAAAGATTAAATAAAGGTGTAAAAAAATAAAAATCGGCCAAATC
The DNA here is from genome assembly GCF_002910315.2 of Salvelinus sp. IW2-2015. Lineage (NCBI taxonomy): Eukaryota > Metazoa > Chordata > Actinopteri > Salmoniformes > Salmonidae > Salvelinus > Salvelinus sp. IW2-2015. Next base: position 1,543,483 of record NC_036864.1, read on the forward strand.
GGTGTCCAAAAATACCGATTTCCGATTGTTATGAAAACTTGAAATCGGCCCTAATTAAATCGGCCATTCCGATKAATCGGTCGACMTTTAAACTGAATACCATTTTAGTAGTCTATTACACTTTTTAACAAAGTACTAACTTATTAAGACGCTACAATTTTGTTCTATCATGTGACGCCTCGAACCAAATTGGTGCGACCAAATTATGGACTGGTGCCACCAACTGAAAATGCTCGTCTGGAGCCTTGCTTTCCCTGGCTCTCCCTCAACTCTCATTCTATTCCCTCTCTCCCTGGCTCTCCTCCCTCTCTCCATGTCTCCCCCACCTCCCTCCTGGGCACAGATGAATGCATCTAATTGGCAGGGCTGCGCAAGGGTGAGATATTCCCCCAAACAGAGACTGGCATTACCCAGCCCTGGGCTCCACACCATACACACAGGAGCAAGCTGAACCGGGCAGAAGCTATGAGTCATGGTCCTGTTTAAACATCCAAGAGGAGTAATACCAGGATAGAAACCCACTGCAACTCTCACTACATCACCTCAACACTGACTGCACCAGCAGGCGGCACCAGCAGGCGGCACCAGCCTCCCACAGCAGGGACCCTAGCTCACAGCTAAACCAGCAGAAAGTCAAGTGTGTGTATGTGGTCTCTCCAGTTGCTTGTGAGACAGACATTACACAAACCTTGCTCTTAATCCAGCCATCTACCTACGTCAGGGATGGGCAACTGGCGGCCCGCAGCCCCCCTTTTGAAGGCTCTCGGATCAATTCCCCCCAGTCGGGGTCTCAACTGTTGCCAGAGAATGTTATGTTCATTTCTCTACCATAAACCCCYTCCAACGTGTAACCACAACAGCCCAGGACCTCCACATCCTGATTCTTCACCTGTGGGATCGTCTGAGACCAGTCAACTGGACAGCTGATGAAACTGCGGGTTTGCACCYMAAAATAATTTCTGCACAAACTGTCAGAAACCATCTCACGGAAGCTCATCTGCCTGCTTGTCATCCTCACCAGGGTCTTGACCTGACTGCAGCTCGGCTTCATAACCAACTTGTGGAAAAATGCTCACCATCGATGGCTACTTGAACACTGGAGAAGTGTGCTCTTCACAGATGAATCCYGGCTTCAACTGTATCGGGCAGAAAGTGTGTATGGMGTCATGTGGGCGAGCGGTTTGCWGGTTCAACGTTGTGAACAGAATGCCCCACGGTGGCGGTRGGGTTATGGTATGGGCAGRCATAAGCTMCCGACAAYGAACACAATTGCATTTWATCGATGGMAATTTGAATGCAAAGAGATACMGTGACGAGATCCTGAGGCCCATTGTCGCGCCATTCATCAKTCACCATTACCTCATGTTTCAGCAGGACAACACATGTCGCAAGGATCTGTACACAATTCCTGGAAGCTGAAAATGTCCCAGTTCTTCCATGGCCTGCATACCCACCAAACATGTCACCCATTGAGCATGTTTGGGATGCTCTGGATCAACGTGTACGACAGCGTGTTCCAGTTCCCGGCTATATCCTGCAACTTCGTAAATCCATTGAAGAGGACTGGGACATTCCATAGGCCACAATCAATAGCCTGATCAACTACATGTGAAGGAGATGTGTCGAGCTGCATGAGGCAAATGGTGGTCACACCAGATAATGACTGGTTTTCTAATCCACGCACCTATTTTTTTTAAGGTATTTGTAACGTAACAGATGCTTAGATTATAGCCTAACGAATTTATTTCAATTGACTGATTTCCATATATGAACTTGAACTCAGTAAAATCTTTGAAATTGTTGCATGTTGCGTTTATATTTTTGTTCAGTATAGTTTAGCGGCCAGCTATCTAAATTTAACATTGATTAAAATGTTATAAAATATTGATGTTAGTCAGTCTCATTTAGTAAATATTTTCTTGACTCTATTTTCTTAAAACTGCACTGTTGGTTAAGGGATTGTAAAGTAAGCATGTCATAGTAAGGTCTACACGTTGTATTCGGCGCATGTAACAAAAAAAATTGGATTTGATTTTTTATTTAAAGTGATTGTATAGTTAGTGACGTTTTTCAATACCTTTTAATGTTTGTAGCTACTTTCTAAGTAAATAAACTAAGCAAAAAAATAAACGTCCTCTCACTGTCAACTGCGATTATTTTCAGCAAACTTAACATGTGTAAATATTTGTACGAACATAAGATGCAAACACTGAAACATAAACTGAACAAGTTCCACAGACATGTGACTAACAGAAATTGAATAATGTGTCCCTGAACAAAGGGGGGAGTCAAAATCAAAAGTAACAGTCAGTATCTGGTGTTGCCACCAGTTGCATTAAGTACTGCAGTGCATCTCCTCCTCATGGACTGCACCAGATTTGCCAGTTCTTGTAGCGCTGTCTTAAGCGTCTCACAGTACGGACATTGAAATGTATTGCCCTGGCCACATCTGCAATCCTCATGCCTCCTTGCAGCATGCCTAAGGCACGTTCCCGCAGGTGAGCAGGGACCCTGAGCATCTTTCTTTTGGTGTTTTTCCAGAGTCAGTAGAAAGGCCTCTTTAGTGTCCTAAGTTTTCATAACTGTGACCTTAATTGCCTACCGGCTGTTAGTGTCTTACCCACCTTTCCACAGGTGCATGTTCATTAATTGTTTATGGGTCATTGAACAAGCATGGGAACAGTGTTTAAAAACCTTTACAATGAAGAATCTGTGAAGTTATTTGGATTTTTACGAATTATCTTTGAAAGACAGGGTCCTGAAAAAGGACGTTTAGCAATACATTAGGAGGTAAAGAAGTCAGGTTCTTCAGTTCACCTGTAACATAACTTCACATTATGAAGCTTACCTTAGTTCCCCTGTTGAGCCAGTCATGTTTATTTGTAAAWAGCACAATGGGAGAAAGCAGGAGAAGGTGAGTTCAGCTGTGTATTGACAGGAGTTGTGTCAACAGTGTTTTTTTGTTTCAATAGAGTGATCAGGGGCAYGCAACTATTCCTTCACAGAAAATGCATTAGAGTAACACATTCGGCAGAAAATAGCTTCACTTTCATCAGATGACAACAGAAGCCCAACGTTATTTGGCTGGCAGAAAACACAAGTTAATGAGCTTATGATGAAAAAGCAAGGTCTTTATTTGCAAAAATGATGCATGGCCATCCTATTTCTAATATTTATCATACAAAGAAGGTAGCCAGATACATTTCCTAATGTTTTGTTTAAAGTAAAGTTCATCTTGCATATTACCCGGAGAAAAGTGGTCTGGCTACACCATGAAAAGTACTGGAGAAAAGTAGCTAGACATCAGTCAGAGCGCTATCTGCTGATAGAACGCCGGTTCGTGCACGAATTCTCATCCTAGTGAAGCGCAACTGAAGCACAACATGTGTGTGATGCTGAGCAGAAATTACAAGAAGTAGAATTTTTTAAAAGCAGAAAGATATTTATTTTTGCGTTTTATCTTTCTTTCCTGCATGAAAAACACATCATTCTGCATTAACTAGCAAGTTAAACTTAGGGGGTCACGTTATCTGAGTAAGTGGCTGAATTAATAAGGTGAAGGAGCTTCATATTGTGTTAGCTTTCTGCCGTGTTTCAGGAGTCAAAGCCCATTGGATGAGTTATCTGGATAGCTGCCACTGCTATCTTGACTTCCTTGCGTTTTTTTCTCCTCTCCGTTCTCAGACCCCCCCCTTCTCCAAGCAGAGCAGGCAGGCCGATGCCCTAGCGACTCCAGACTCCACACAGACGCAGCATGCTGCTCCAGAGCCAGTAATATTCTTCCTTCAGACAAGTATGCGTCAAAACCTTGTTCATTTGCAATGTCTCTTGTTCACATTCGCTTGTAAATGTCTAAACTCACCAAAAATGACATTTGGTGCTCCTGCCTATCTATCTATCTATCTATCTATCTATCTATCTATCTATCTATCTATCTATCTATCTATATATATATATATATATAGTCGTGGCCAAAGGTTTTGAGAATCACACAAATATACATTTTCACATGGTCTGCTGCCTCAGTGTCTTTAGATATTTTAGTCAGATGTTACTATGGAATACTGAAGTATAATTACAAGCATTTCATAAGTGTCAAAGGCTTTTATTGACAATTACATGAAGTTGATGCAAAGAGTCAATATTTGCAGTGTTGACCCTCCTTTTTCAAGACCTCTGCAATCTGCTCTGGCATGCTGTCAATTAACTTCTGGGCCACATCCTGACGGATGGCAGCCCATTTCTTGCATAATCAATGCTTGGAGTTTGTCAGAATGTGTGGCGTTTTGTTTGTCCACCCCCGCCTCTTGAGGATTGACCACAAGTTCTCAATGGGATTAAGGTATGGGGAGTTTCCTGGCCATGGACCCAAAATATCGATATTTTGTTCCCCGAGACACTTAGTTATCACTTTTGACTTATGGCAAGGTGCTCCATCATGCTGGAAAAGGCATTGTTCATCACCAAACTGTTCCTGGATGGTTGGGAGAAGTTGCTCTCTTTGGATGTGTTGGTACCATTCTTTATTCATGGCTGTGTTCTTAGGCAAAATTGTGAGTGAACCCACTCCCTTGGCTGAGAAGCAACCCCACACATGAATGGTCTCAGGATGCTTTACTGTTGGCATGACACAGGACTGATGGTAGCGCTCACCTTGTCTTCTCCTGACAAGCTTTTTTCCGAATACCCCAAACAATCGGAAAGGGGATTCATCAGAGAAAATGACTTTACCCCAGTCCTAAGCAGTCCAATCTCTGTGCCTTTTGCAGAATATCAGTCTTTCTCTGATGTTTATCCTGGAGAGAAGTGGCCTCTGTGCTGCCCTTCTTGACACCCGGCCATCCTCCAAAAGTCTTCRCCTCACTGTGCGTGCAGATGCACTCAAACCTGCCTGCTGCCATTCCTGAGCAACCTCTGTACTGGTGGTGCCCCGATCCCGCAGCTGAATCAACTTTAGGAGACAGTTCTGGCGCTTGCTGGACTTTCTTGGGCGCCCTGAAGCCTTCTTCACAACAATTGAACCGCTCTCCTTGAAGTTCTTGATGATTCGATAAATGGTTGATTTAGGTGCAATCTTACTGGCAGCATTATCCTTGCCTGTGAAGCCCTTTTTGTGCAAAGCAATGATGACGACACGTGTTTTCTTGCAGGTAACCATGGTTGACAGAGGAAGAACAATGATTCCAAGCACCATCCTCCTTTTGAAGCTTCCAGTCTGTTATTCGAACTCAATCAGCATGACAGAGTGATCTCCAGCCTGTCCTCGTCAACACACACCTGTGTTAGCGAGAGAATCACTGACATGATGATGTCAGCTGGTCCTTTTGTGGCAGAGCTGAAATGTTTTTTGGAGGGATTCAGTGTGTGTGTGTGAGTGAGTGAGAGAGAGGTATAACTTAATGAGCTGGATTGCCTGTCTTTCCAATTCTTTATTTTCGTTTGCGCTCGTTAGCATATTTAGCTAGCAGCCACCATGGAAATGTGCTATTACTTGTGTATTAAGCCATTAATACCGTAAATCCCTGGATGAGAGRAGGACGGTATGAAGACATGAAAATCTGGATACCGCCCAAMCCTGGTGTGTGGGCTAGCTAGCCAGTGTTTAACATCTTTGTATGTTTGTGTGTCTGTCTGCATCTAGTTAAGTAGCGCAGCAGTGACTGGAAAAATTGTAAACAGTTCATCCAGACAGACAAGAAGATTTCTGAAAGCCTGAGAACAGAAGAAAATGGCACTTGAAATGCCACCAATTTTACACAACCATGTAAAACTAGATGCCAATATTAGTTGTATAACACAACAGAAAAGCTACATCAAAAAGAAGRCCATTGTAACGACAAGTAACCTAGTTGCTGKAAAATCATTTAAGTTCCATTTCAAGCTCAAACAGAGGAATTTATTAATATAATACAGAAAGAAAAGTATTTTCTATTCCAGATCTGATAATACTCTCACAGTGGCTTTCACAGTGTTTTATACCATCAATCTCTAGGGACTCTGAGGTAAATGCTTCCAATTTCCTTCTCTGTTAAGTTGGCTATAGAGCCCGTTAAAAATAGGCTAAATAAACAAGTGGCTCATTAATATCACTGAAGGCGTTTCAGCAACAAGGCCCCATAAGGGATCTATTTATTTAGGAGAATTAATAAAAGCGTGCTTCGGCTCCTTTGTCCCGGCGTAAATGCTACTACATTCTGTCGACAGCAGCAGTTCCTAAAGGAGCGCCGGAGAGAGGGTGCGTGTGTGTGTGTGTGTGGTTCCTGTGACCTTGTCTATATCTAATTATGTGTGTGTGGCAGAGGGGGGGTAGGGGCACATGGTTTTGGCCCTAATTGTTTCTCAACTATTTTTACGGGGCCAAACACCTCCAGCACCTTAATTAGCTAGTTTGTGATCCATCCTGTCCCAGCTGTAAACCTATTCTCTCTAATACCCACTACTACCGTATCCACAGAGACGACAGGAAGTGGAGGGGTTAAATAGCAGAGGAGTGGSGGTCTGGAAAGCCATTAACCTCTTTGTGTGCGGGTGTTTTATAGGGTGCTTTTAAAAGATGTATGCCGGTTCTTTCGTCTTGMTACTGAATAAAATGACATGATCAATTCCAAGATAAAATCCTAGTGTGTAGGTGAGTGCACTTGACTGAGCACCTTAATTGGTCTTTTGGTCAAATAAACACCTTCCACTAAAACATTCCTAACTCTGATAACCAGCTTCACAAGCAAGCTTCATGGCCCCTTCGCTCACTAAGAGAGCTGCTCACCTCTCTGACACCATACGTCTTTTTACAGATCACCCAGCTGCGCTAATCAGAGACGGGGTCTCCCAGGGCCCAGCGCAGGGGTCCAAGGTCAGCGTTAATCAGACAGCAGCGTGGTGCTGTGTCCCGCTTCGGCGAATCACAGGGGTTTAGGCTGCACCGCTCACATGTCAGTCATCAAAACACAACAGCTGGTGATCGCTCACCTCTTCTCTTCGTGTGTGTGTGTGTGTGTGTGTGTGTGTACCCACAGCTGTGAGAGTTAAACTGTGTGTGTGTGCATGTGTGTACCAGTGTGTGTCTGGTACACTCCTCATGGGACTCTCTCTGCCTCTCTACAGTGTGTGTCTGGTACACTCCTCACGGGACTCACTCTACAGTGTGTGTGGTGTGTGTGTCAGTCGTTGATTGAGTTAAATACAAAGAGCCTCTAGGGAGCAGAATCGAAGCCTGTAAAGTCTCTCTCCGTTTGTCTCCACGGCTAATGCTTTCAACAAAAACAGCAGGGATTAAGGTAAGGCACGTTTGCTTCCACACAGGTCATTGTGACATGTAAACTGCATCGCGTGGTGCGGGAGACCAATAGAAGAACAGCTAAACAGAAGATGGGGGTTAGCTAGCTAGTCTCATGCTTGGTTCTGTTGCATGCTGGTGCAGAATGAAAGAGAAGTATGATACGCATTGAGTATTGTACATTGCTATATRAAACACACTAACCGACACCCGCATGAGCAATCAACCGTCCCTGGTGATTTAATTTGATGTTTTTGTGGTGATCTGCCTTCAGGGCAGAACGCTGTAGAAAGCCGTCTGAAAGCTGTCTGAAAGCTGTCTGAAAGCTGTCTGAAAGCTGTCTGAAAGCTGGATGTTTATTGTGAACTTTACTAGAGAGAGTTTTTAGGAAACCAAGATTTCAATAATAACATCTGCTTCCTGAAACTAGGAGCAAGGSCATCCAGTGGTGTCAGCCTGATTGAGGCCGCATCGCAAATGGCACCCTATTCGGTATATAGTGCACTTCTTGGTCAAAGGTAGTGCACTATGTAGGGACTAGGGTGCCACATGAGACGCAGCCTGAGTGTTGTTAGCCATCCTTTGTATTTTCCTTGAATGTCCAAAGATTWGGGTCCAAACAGCAATTTGCTGTTTTCCATGCTACAAAATTTTGTTTCCTGCTTAATACCTATTATGATATGTTCATCACGATCTTATGTCTTTCCATGAAGATAGAACGTGGAGATTTAAGACTGCTACGGCGTCAGATAATCTTCAGAGTAAGCCTTCCTTTCTACTGCAACAAGCAGAGGCTCAGTTCAGCTCCCGCCCACAAATGCAGACCAACAGTCCCCTGTGTCTCTCTCATACACAGACACAGTCCCACACAGACACACACCTCTAAACAGTGTGAAAGCGAAGTATGAATGTTCCCGGGTTATAACTGGGTACTGTGAAGTTGTGAAGAAAATCATAAGTGCCTGTGAGAATCAGCTTTGTACACACAAATGACTGCGGTAATTAGGGACAAAACAGCACAAAAAAGGTTGTCTGGCTGGGAGTGCATCCTAATGTACTGCTGCCTCTGAAGAGTGGTGAGTCACCAGCATACAAATGGCCCTCTCTGGAGGAGAGTGAGACTGGAGTGGAGGAGAGGAGAGACCGCCATCTGAATGACAGATACAAAGAGCACAGGAAAGACGATGAGAGGAGAGAGATGAGAGAAGTAAGTGCGGTGAGCGAGGTGAGAGGAGCGGGAGAAAATGCGAGAGCAGGAGAGAGAGAGAGCGAGAGAAAACGAGAGATACAGTATGTAGATGATTGCCATTCTGTAGCCCGAGGGACATCCCATTAATCCCCTATAGTATATACATTGTATATAACTTAAAACCAATAAATTGTGCAACCATCCTCCATGTACATTATGTTGTTAATTTATTAGCCATTCTTTGTTTTTCATCTTATTTTGATTTACTCAAATGTAAATCGATCGAAGACGACACAACAAAACAGCATTGTTTTACCTGTATAGATGATAATTTGTACTAATATTACTACTCAAATGAACTGTATTTCATTCTTTTTAATGAGAAAACCCCCTAAAATAAAAAATACCCGCTTCAAAAAATACGAGAGTAAAAATRGTCTTCCTCTATAGAAATAGGTCCTGCCTCTCGCTAAATAGTAGAAAGCAGATGATTCGGTCAACGTTCCTATCGGTCCTGGACTATGGCCACATCATCTATATGAACGCAGCTGCCACTTCATTAAARCCGTTAGATGCAGTTTATCATAGAGCATTGCACTTTCTTACGGGCGACAATTTTAGTAGTCATCACTGCAGTCTCTACCAGACAGTTGGTTGGCCCTCTGTGATGTCACGTAGGTTACATTGCACAATACATTGCTATGTTTTCATTTATAAAACCCTTTTACATTAAGTCCCACTGTACCTAACAGCATTACTAAACTTTAGACATAATGTTACCACACCCCATCTCGGGGATGGCTAACTCTGGAAACTCCTTTGGTCTCTACTGAGTTAGGTAAATCCGCTTTTAGTTGTCTTGCACCTTATTTGTGGAACAATCTTCAAAATGTTCTTAAATGTGATATTTTGGTGCCTCTAGGTGAATTCAGAAAACTGATTGAGGACCTTATTACTGATGAATGTGTTTKTTTTTTTAGGAACGTGTTTTTCTTTTTGCATTTTGTATTTTCTGTAATGTATGTAATTCAGGGCTCATCTGTAAAAGAGACCTTGGTCTCAGTATGACTCCTTGATCAAATAAAGGTCAAATAAATACAAACTATTCTCCTTGCATTGTAATGTATTTACCGAAATGCTGTACCACTACACTGCTTTGGCAATATCTACAAATTGTACTTTATGCCAAAAAAGCTATCTGAATTTGATCGAGTGCGAGAGAGCGAACGAAAGACAGAGAGAGAGAGAGAGAGAGAGAGAGAGAGAGGGAGAGAGAGAGAGAGAGAGAGAGCACTAGTTGAAGTAAATCAAACCCTCTTTCCGCACCCTGGTGTAATTACACAACATTTCATCCCTAGCGAGTGTTTAGGAAAAAAACAAGCGAGACCAAACGGTGGCAGTGGGCACCACCTGGGAACCGCGCCGGGGCGTGTGGCTAGCAGCAGCAATCCGCTCTGAACACGCCGCTGAATGGCTGTATGGATGCTGTAGCCCTGCCACCTACCTGCCTTCTTCCACTGCCTAGCTACCTCTGTGTATGGGGCCATTTACAATCAAGGCCAAACACACTCGAGTGCTCACACACGGTCACACACACGGCTCGGATGTGGTTATGGCTGTAAATCAATAAGCGACAAAGAGAGAGAGAGAGAAAGTGAGGAGGCGGCGGAACAGTTCCCTGGGTGATACGCTCAACGCCGGCCGCCACAGGGCTGACGTGTAAAAAGGCTGTATCTGGCTACGGTACAGTGCAGAGAGAGAATATTCATCATTCACACACTCTAATTCTGAAGAGATGGAACAGAGGGGGAAAGTGGGACGGCTAACCTACACACAGGGGACTCCACTGTGACTAAACCTGTGTGTATTCATCTGTGTGGCCAATTCAACACACACACACACACAGGGAACTACTACACCCCATACACCTAAAAATACACACACCTAACCCGTTCTCTCCTGGGGAGGTGGTACACACACACAGGCACACAGTGAATGTAAACAGCGGAAAGGAGAATTCATGTACCTGAATGCCGTCCAACAATTTGCTCATGCACCAGAAACTGTCTGCCTCGATGTTTCGCAAAGTCTCCTCCTGCAAGCTGGACACGTCAAAATTCTCCACCTCCTCCTCTGTAGAGAGAGAGAGAGAGAGAGAGAGAGAGAGAGAGAATTAGGTCTACCAGCATCACAGCAGGGGCCTTGTATTAAACAGAGAAAAAAAAGAAAAGAGGGATGGAGAGATGTTCTTGAGGAGAGCCTGAGGAGTCCTTGATGAAGTGTAGGGGTACAGAATGTTATTATCAGAGCTTCATAGAGAGCCTCTCTAACAGCTCCTGTTAACAACACGTCGATTTACTCTCCACACTCATTCACACATACATTACTTACATTATGCAGACTGTTTGTTCTTACTACATCGACAACCAGTCAATCAACTACATCTACTCTCCACACTCATTCAAACGTACGGCACTAATCTATATTCTCGTGCCATCTTACCCTTTTTCAGCATGTTTTCTGCACATAGACCTATCACTTAAACCGTGCATTATATCTTTGGAGATTGTAGATGGCTATCAAAAGCCAATGAAATACAGTACAGATTATGAAGCTAGACATCAGCAATGAAGCCCATTCGTGGGTTAAGTGTATCAACACCTGAATGACAGTTGGAACCATTTACCCCTCCACTATGAAATCGACTATGGATCCAGTCTCTGTCCGTTCGTTTGTACAGACTAGGGTTGAATGGCTGGAACCTGGTTAGCGAGATTTATGCTCAAAACCACTCCTTTTTCCCGGGATAAGTGAGAAACCAGTCAATTATAATAAATGATTTATATGAACAGCATAGCGTGAAATGGAACTGTTAAATTATACGTGATGTCTAAATCTGGCTTTGCATGATGAATCAAGGCTCAGGGTTGGGGACAGACAGCCCATCTCAGTATGGGGCGCAGTTCACAATGCATGTAGACCTATCATCTCATCATGGTAACTTTTTTTTCTTGTGACAGGTAGGCCTACATATGCTACAGTAATATAAAGACTGAAAGCGCGTCTATTTCACCCATCTCCATCTGGCTTTTGAGGATCCCCTTCTTTTTAAACAGCCTATCACATCGTAGCTTAAATCAGTGCATGTGTGAGCTCTCTCTCTCTCTCTCCCCCCAACTCCATGCAAATTGCATCCAAAATAGATAATCCTGTTCTAGATTGATATATAGATGTCCTAGACTACCTCTACCAGGTATTAAATTCAATGCAGTATTAGCCTTATATTTAGCTAATTAATGATGGGTTATGCATAACAWGCTTCTAACTTACAGCYTCTGTCTCATGTGCAATACACAAGCACCTGTGCTCCGCTGGCCTCTCATTAAAAAAGACTCCTTAGCTCTTGGAGTCCCATGCAGGAAAAGCTTTTTGTTTTTTTGCTTTTCTTATACCAATAGACTATTGGGGCTCCCAAGTGGCGCAGCAGTCTAAGTTACTGCATCTCAGTGCTCGAGGCGTCACTACAGCCTGGAAATGAACCAGGGTCTGTATCACAACCGGCCGTGATTGGGAGTCCCACAGGGCGGCACACAATTGGCCCAGCGTCGTCCGGGTTAGGGTTTGGCCAGGGTWGGCCGTCATTGTAAATGAGAATTTGTGCTTAACTGACTTGCCTACTTAGATAAAAAGGTTAAATAAAATAAATAAAACATTTGAAGAGGGACGCAAGCGCTTTTCTGATGAATGTTAAATACAGCAGTCAATAGATCTCCCGGGTAGTTTGAAAGAAGAGTCAACGCGCGATGGCGGTAGGCTATATAACAGTTATTTTTTCAGACCCATAACCATTCAACATTTGTGAAGAGAAGCCTCCTGCATCTAATTCTAGTCCTATATTATTCAAGGATGTCATTAGAATGATGAAGACAAGGACAACAAAACGTCTCATTTAGCTGTTGAAAGCGAGGAAGGAATGAAGCAACAATAGAGAGAGAAAGAGGTATGCTAATAACATTAGGGGAGATATTATTAAAGCTATATACTGTATGCATCTGCATACTAATTATACAAATAGGCCCTATCATATTTCCGTATAATACAATAGAGTAATACGGTTCACATTCAAAAAGATCAGCCTACCGGAGCTAGTTTCATTGATTTACCCAAGAGAGCATATACAGTGGGGAGAACAAGTATTTGATACACTGACACTGCGATTTTGCAGGTTTTCCTACTTACAAAGCATGTAGAGGTCTGTAATTTTTATCATAGGTACACTTCAACTGTGAGAGACGGAATCTAAAACAAAAATCCAGAAATCACATTGTATGATTTTTAAGTAATTAATTTGCATTTTATTGCATGACATAAGTATTTGATCACCTACCAACCAGTAAGAATTCCGGCTCTCACAGACCTGTTTAGTTTTTTTAAGAAGCCCTCCTGTTCTCCACTCATTACCTGTATTAACTGCACCTGTTTGAACTCGTTACCTGTATAAAAGACACCTGTCCACACACTCAATCAAACAGACTCCAACCTCTCCCCAATGGCCAAGACCAGAGAGCTGTATAAGGACATCAAGGATAAAATTGTAGACATGCAACAGGCTGGGATGGGCTACAGGACAATAGGCAAGCAGCTTGGTGAGAAGCAACAACTGTTGGCGCAAATTATTAAGAAATGGAAGAAGTTCAAGATGAACGGTCAATCACCCTCGGTCTGGGGCTCCATGCAAGATCTCACCTCGTGGGGCATCAATGATCATGAGGAAGGTGAGTTATCAGCCCAGAACTACACGGCAAGCCTGGTCAATGACCTGAAGAGAGCTGGGACCACAGTCTCAAAGAAAACCATTAGTAACACACTACACCGTCATGGATTAAAATCCTGCAGCGCACGCAAGGTCCACCTGCTCAAGCCAGCGCATGTCCAGGCCCGTCTGAAGTTTGCCAATGACCATCTGGATGATCCAGAGGAGGAATGGGAGAAGGTCATGTGGTCTGATGAGACAAAAATAGAGCTTTTTGGTCTAAACTCCACTCGCCGTGTTTGGAGGAAGAAAGAAGGATGAGTACAACCCAAGAACACCATCCCAACCGTGAAGCAATGGAGGTGGAAACATCATTCTTTGGGGATGCTTTTCTGCAAAGGGTACAGGATGACTGCACCGTATTGAGGGGAGGATGGATGGGGCCATGTATCGGCGAGATCTTGGCCAACAACCTCCTTCCCTCAGTAAGAGCATTGAAGATGGGTCGTGGCTGGGTCTTCCAGCATGACAACGACCCGAAACACACAGCCAGGGCAACTAAGGAGTGGCGCCGTAAGAAGCATCTCTAGGTCCTGGAGTGGCCTAGCCAGTCTCCAGACTGAACCAATAGAAAATCTTTGGAGGGAGCTGAAAGTCCGTATTGCCCAGCGACAGCCCGAAACCTGAAGGATCTGGAGAAGATCTGTATGGAGGAGTGGGCCAAATCCCTGCTGCAGTGTGTGCAAACCTGGTCAAGAACTACAGGAAAGTATGAATCTCTGTAATTGCAAACAAAGGTTTCTGTACCAAATATTAAGATCTTGTTTTCTGATGTAATCAAATTACTTATGTCATGCAATAAAATGCAAATTAATTACTTAAAAATCATACATGTGATTTTCTGGATTTTTGTTTTAGATTCGCGTCTCTCATAGTTGAAGTGTACCCATGATAGAAATTACAGACCTCTCATGCTTTGTAAGTAGGAAAACCTGCAAAATCGGCAGTGTATCAAATACTTTGTTCTCCCCACTGTAGCTAGCTACATCTATGGGCTTTTATGTTTTTCTATTGTGCTCAATGTGCAGTAGCTATTCATATATGTATTGGATAATGACGACGATCATTTGGGCTTCGGGGAAATGAAATTGTAGGCTCACAATTTTGGGCTTGGCCATTATATAGTGATTGGAAAAGAAAAAAAAAAAACGTTTTTTTCTCTCTCGCTCTCATTGATCCACACAACATAAATGGGGGGTGGGGTGGGGAGGTTGGGGTCTTCATAATTCGTCGCCTTGTTAACCATACGTCCTTTAATTACTTCCATATGTCCGTCGTGTGCTCGACCTGGGTTAATTTAGACCAGATGTAATATAATCTGTTATCAGCTGATGGGTGCCATACGGGATCATTAACATATAATCAGATTGACTAGGTGAGGCGTGGGGAACATGAGTGTATGACAGATACGGTGTGGGCTGTGCGTGTTCTCGGTGGCTACTCTGACAGGTAACACCAGAGGAGGCGAGCAGCAGTCAAGCCCTTGG
>NC_036864.1:1561942-1650925 GCF_002910315.2 Salvelinus sp. IW2-2015
TTAGATAAAAAGGTTAAATAAAATAAATAAAACATTTGAAGAGGGACGCAAGCGCTTTTCTGATGAATGTTAAATACAGCAGTCAATAGATCTCCTGGGTAGTTTGAAAGAAGAGTCAACTCGCGATGGCGGTAGGCTATATAACAGTTATTTTTTCAGACCCATAACCATTCAACATTTGTGAAGAGAAGCCTTCTGCATCTAATTCTAGTCCTATATTATTCAAGGATGTCATTAGAATGATAATTCGTCGCCTTGTTAACCATACGTCCTTTAATTACTTCCATATGTCCGTCGTGTGTCGACCTGGGTTAATTTAGACCAGATGTAATATAATCTGTTATCACGCTGATGGGTGCCATACGGGATCATTAACATATAATCAGATTGACTAGGTGAGGCGTGGGGAACATGAGTGTATGACAGATACGGTGTGGGCTGTGCGTGTTCTCGGTGGCTACTCTGACAGGTAACACCAGAGGAGGCGAGCAGCAGTCAAGCCCTTGGGTAAATAGGGAGAAGAGAGAAGAGCCAAACTGCTGAAGACGGGCTCTAATGGACAGGGAGAAGGGATGGCTGGATGGATAGATTGTTCAAAGACAGGAGAGCCTTTTCAGGAGCCCTTTATATGGTGGTCACCAAAGATTTTGGTAGAAAAGCCAACGATAAAGCCTTGCACTTGATTCAGAAGCCCTGCACCCYGGGTAGGCAAAGTCCTCCCATTTTGAACTATTKAATTTGTCTGAAGGGACAAACTCCGCCTACCCGGCAGACCAGGAAAGCTAAATAAAGTGTGCCTACTGTGCTGGCCAATCGGATAGCTCATATCAATGTGCCTACAGCTTCCACGAAACGATCAAAGAATACAGCTGTTTCTATGAGTGAGTTCATGTTTAAGTTTCTATTCAGCACCCAAAACACTTTTTCCCAAAACTTTTACGAAACAAAAAATGCGGTTCTCCCTACTTACACTCGCGCTACAACCAGCACTGCAGCTGCAATGAATGAAGTAGCCAAGGATATCGATATGTTGCGTTTTTATTATTAGCAGCTCGTCGTGTCCATTTTAATATCGAGAAATATTTCACTTTTTCTGCTCATAGGAACAACATCAATTTGTGCATGAGGCGTGTGGTGTGACTCATGTGGTGGTGGTGTGACTCTAGTTTCACCATCAGGTGGAAGACTGTCCCCCCTTCTTTGGTCAGTCTCACCAGAGAAAAGGAGAGAGCAGGGGCAGTGAGAGGCAGACACTGCTGCTCTCTCCTTTCCTCCGCTGAGATTGACCATCAGATGCAGGTACCATCAGTAAAATAAAAAAAAGCTAAGTATTTCAATTTATGTTCAGCTGTGCCTAGCAAGTGACAACAACTTATCTATTTTGTTATCAAAGCTCGAGTTCTGAAATAGAATATGGTCTGAGAAGAACAATATTGGCAGGCCAAGCATAGCCAATTTGCTGTGATAATGTATTAGGCCTACTGCACAAACCTCATTCCTACAGAACTGTTTTTATTAGGCTAATGTTGCATTAGGTTAATGTTGCATAGGCTAACATCTTAAGTCATGTTTTATTTCCAAATCTGAGCGGTAGATCTCGACTTGCTTTTTGACTCCGAAAGTGATCTTGACTCAGAAAGGGTTGGTGACCACTGCCTTAAGACAACTGCCAATTTAACACTGTTTTGTTCAATTGGGGTGAGGGTTGGGGAGACACTTGTGTAGATCTGCTAGGAGTGTGTACAAGTATCTTGTGGAATTGGGGCTAACTCAGAGTATGCATGAACAAGGGCACAAGAAAGAAGGCGCTGTGTTTCTATTCCTCAAACGTCTGTACTACTTGTTCCACAAATCAACAGCTCCCCCTGTGGTCACTGTATGAACTGAAGCCTGCTCTGATGTGATAGAACAATGATGTGGATTTCCATTGGGAGGGAAGCACAACAAATTCGATTTCCTTTATTATATTGGGAAATCTGAGGCACCTACACAGTGTTCTCTCTCAGCCAGTGTTCTCGGCTTTATTTAGCCACACACACTTACTCCACCTCTCTCCCCGGCATACTCTTTACAATTCACTGGGGCCAGCAGACAGTTTCTGACGTCATCAGTAGTAGACGCCACAAAGCTACAATGAGTTCCATTTATATGGGTCGACGTGACACGCACAAACCCAGGGGGTAGGTCAGTAACAATAAGAGCCTTTTGCTGAGAGGAAGAAYGTGTCAGGAAGAGTGTGTTACGACATTATGATTATGGCTCATGGTGCCCCGAACCGAAGAACAGAAGAGTTACAGGTGAGCAGTCAGACTAGGTGGGTTAAATAGGCAGAGTGAAAAGTCCCAAGGTGTACTGTTCCTAGCGCCGCACAAACACACACTCTCGCTCTCTAAAGGTAGGACCAGGCCATCTGCCCAACCGTATTGTCAGGAGAGAGAGAGAGGTGACATGGCCACCGAGCATCACACAAACACAAAGAGAGAGAGAGAGGTGACATGGCCACCGAGCATCACACAAACACAAAGAGAGAGAGAGAGAGGTGACATGGCCACCGAGCATCACACAAACACAAAGAGAGAGGGAGAGGTGACACAGCCAATGAGCATCACACAAACACAAAGAGAGAGAGAGAGGTGACACAGCCACTGAGCATCACACTGACTGGACACAGGAACCAGAGAAACAATGGAGAGCAGAAGACCAGAGAGCAGGGATAAAGGGAGACAAGGTGAAGCCCAGGCCACGGGAGGGTGAGATAAAGGTATTTGACCATTAATAGCGGGCTACAGGCATATGGAGACACACTAGTACACCCAAACACACGCGCACTAGGGCTGAAAGGCTGTTGGTCGATCGAGATGTCGAGCAGTAAACTAAAATAATAATCATTTGTCATGGTGTAGCCTACAATACACCTGTCTGATTGGCACCTGTCTGAGAGGACTGATCCACTGCGGAGGCTGTTGGCAGAGTCCAACAATCTAAGACACGTGCTACTCAAATTCTATATGGTTATATTATGCAAGAACAATGGTGCAACACATACAAATTATATTATTTTATAACAAACACACTTTCTCCCGCGTTGAAGAGTGGTTGCTGTCCGCGGTTCTAAAACAGTGCCCTGTTGAATTGGCACGTTTTCCTAGACTATGTTGCTATGTGCATAATTTMTMTTTTTCACCTTTATTTAACCAGGTAGGCAAGTTGAGAACAAGTTCTCATTTACAATTGCAACCTGGCCAAGATAAAGCAAAGCAGTTCGACACATACAACAACAGAGTTACACATGGAGTAAAACAAACATACAGTCAATAATACAGTAGAAAAATAAGTCTATATACAATGTGAGCAAGTGAGGTGAGATAAGGGAGGTAAAGGCAAAATAAGGCCATGGTGGCAAAGTAAATACAATATAGCAAGTAAAACACTGGAATGGTAGATTTGCAGTGGGAGAATGTGCAAAGTAAGAAATTATGGGGGGGGGGGGGGGGGAAAGGAGCAAAATAAATAAATACAGTAGGGGAAGAGGTAGTTTGGGCTAAATAATAGATGGGCTATGTACAGGTGCAGTAATCTGTGAGCTGCTCTGACAGCTGGTGCTTAAATAATAGCCAAGTTACCCAGCATATTAGTGTTGAGAACAATGCGGCGGAGGCAGCAGTGGAGTTAGGAGATGAGAAAACCACCCTTGCCTTTATAGTCTAAGAAAAGTGAGGAGAGAGGAAACCAAACATAATTAGGTCTATAATCAACAGCCTAACTGTTAAATGTGCCTGGCTTTATACATCATCTATATATACACTACTGTTCAAAAGTTTGKAGTCACTTAGAAATGTCCTTGTGGGTTCGATTACAGGCTTTAACCAGAATAGAAAGCGGAGTGGGAGGCCCCGGTGCACAACTGAGCAAGAGGACAAGTGCATTAGTGTCTGTCGTTTGAGAAACAGACGCCTCACAAGTCCTCAACTGGCAGCTTCATTAAATAGTACCCGCAAAAACACCACTCCGGGATGCTGGCCTTCAAGGCAGAGTTCCTCTGTCCAGTGTCTGTGTTATTTTGCCCATCTGATTCTTTTCTTTTTATTGGCCAGTCTGAAATATGGCTATTTCTTTGCAACTCTGCCTAGAAGGCCAGCATCCCGGAGTCGCCTCCTCACTGTTGACGTTGAGACTGGTGTTTTGCGGGTACTACAGGGTTTTCTAATGATCAATTAGCCTTTTAAAATGATCAACTTGGATTAGCTAACATAACGTGCCATTAGAACATAGGAGTGATGGCTGCTGATAATGGGCCTCTGTACGCCTATGTAGATATTCCATAAAAAATCAGCCCTTTCCAGCTTACATTAGTCATTTATAACATKAACAATGTCTACACTATTTCTGATCAATTTKATGTTATTTTAAATGGACAAAAAAAGGTGCTTTTCTTTCAAAAACAAGGACATTTCTAAGTGACCCCAAACTTTTGAAAGGTAGTGTAAATCTAAATAAAAATGATAGATCCTGCTGGTGTTGGCTGGGAGTGTTTGTTTAATAGCACCAAGCCTGACGCAACCACAACATGTCGGAKAAAAATKTTCACTAATTCGGCKGTTTTTAATCTTTGCTATGCTTTACACTTTTTKTCGTTAGAACAGCCKCTCTGGTATTACTTATTTAGTGTTTACACTGTTCCAAATTGTAAGAAAATAATAATAATCCTTTTTTATCTTGATCTCCTTATATTTATTACTATTATTATTACGATCATCATCATTAATAATAAGTAACGTCTTTATCATTAGAAGGCTTAGTATAGTATCCTTGTATAACCACCATTGAGCTGTAGGCCTAAGAACGCATCCTGTTTAGTGTTAATACCGTAACTTACTATGGCCTATATTTAAATATATAGGCTACTGTATCAATCATTAATTTGTTCATGTCATCACACAGCATATGAGTCATTCATGATTTGAAATGCAATCAAGCATTTTTTTTTTTAAATAACAAAAGAGACCCTTGAATAATTAGCGTAAAGAATAAACCATTCCATTTTTTCGCACGCATTCAGGAATGCGACTGTTTAGTCTATGCTGTAATAAAGTCTTCCCCCAAAAAGAACCCTCTGGTAGGCTATTTATTTAGTGTTGTTTTACATCGTTCCAATCGTTCCAAACGGTTTGGCACACGTAATATGCACACAGCTACTTACCTTTTTCTTTATCTCCAGTATTTTCCACAAATAGTCACACGTATTCCCACACCTGACTTCCCCTTTTCCTCCTGCGCAATCAAACAGTCCCCTGTTTTGACTCTATTTGTCATGTCACCTGCATACATTTTGCTGTCACATGTTTTACGGTGTTGGTTATAACCAATTTATCGATGCGATTGTGATATGCTATAGGTCAGACCCGATTGGTCACGTGCACGTGATGCGTACATGTATCACGTAAAGCGAGCAAGGCTCGAGGGAACAGGGAATGTTTTTCCGAAACAAAATGGGGGATTTCGGTAAGATAACTTTTCGGTCAAGATATGGCTGTAATTATGTTGCAGCTTCAGCAACACAGACAGCGCGATAAACACGTAATGTTCTGTGGTGGTCGCTGCAGCAGGGAGGAGAGAGCGACAATGGGTGCTAGTCACAGTCACTCGCTGTCATTTTTGTAAAACACAGCAAGTCTGAGTCCTGCCCGGCACAATCAAATCAATTGCGGTCAGACTCCCTCTAGTCATGTGTGTCTTAATTATTTAATCAAACAGTGTGCTTAAAGCATCAGACAAGCTCAGTGCATATARTTTATTTGATTAAAACACATAGGATGTGTCTATATATAAAAATAAAAAAACGTTTAAAGAACAGATGACTGTCTACCAATATTTGTTTTTGTCAGGGACAGCCCTAACACGCACGAGCACACACACGCCATCTCACACACACAGGCTTACACACAGACACACACAGGCTGATCCCTAGAGCCTGGTGTTGTGATCATCTGGGTTCATTAACCTTTTCTCTACAGATTAGAGAGAGAGGGATGAGATGGGTTCTGCCTGGAAAAACTAGTGCTGCAGCTCTGCAAATCCCAAAATAGAACCAGCACAGCTACTGCCATGCATGCATCCCAAATGGCACCCTATTCCCTATATAGTGTACTACTTTTGACCAGAGCCCTATAGTCCCTGGTCAAAAGTAGTACACTAGCCTAAATAGGGAATAGGGTGCCATTTTTTGGACATCTCTCAGTGATGTTCTATCGATTCCAAGGATCATTTCATGTTTTCATGTGCATCTGAGTTCTTGCCGTTCACGCATGCAGAAATACAGCCGGTATGACGTAGCATTATGATTAGGCAGCTCTCCAGGGTATATTGCATGGTGCTGCCCAGTGGCTCAGAGAGCAGAATGGTGAGAGGCTTTGTGGCAAATGTAGGAAACTGCAGTCAGAGGATGCTTGGGGAGAGGATTGTGCAATCTTGGAGGGTAAGRGAAAATGCTGTTTTATGAAAACACAGTAACAGATGATTTAGCRGATATATTTTCACTACAGTACATGTAAGGATGCTCGTAGATGTATTAACTGAAAGGGGAGAAAAGCTCCTTTAATGTCAACTTTGTTTTCATTAGATAGAGGCCAAGGGCCATGTTTGGATATTTGGACTGGCTGCTCCATAATAATGGATTAGATTTACATGGTGATTTCCCCCACTGCTTTCCAGTGCATTTTAGCACCCAAATAGAGTGTGGAAGGGTGGGTTTTAGTGTGAGTGCGTATGGATGTTTGTGCGTGTTTGCATGAGTCTTTCACTATCAGCCTAACACAGATCCTCCCCTCTACATCTGCCAAGCGACTTCTTATTGGCCGGTGATACCAAAGCTTCCGGTCTGCCTAGTGTCCCTGTTTCCTGACGCTAGGAAAAACGCGACAAGATATCCGGGATAGGGCAGTACCAGCTGTGTGCCTGGCTTGGCACACAGAGAGCTGGGTTACACCTCCAGAGAAAGAGCCAGTGAGACACCATGCCATCTGGCAGAACTCCTCAGCAGTATGGTTCTATGGGCTTTCAGTGACACCCAGGGGAGAACGACTCATTGAAGCCACGGGAGTTCAAGGCTGACTACGATACAGCAGGCATTGTTAGCAGAAAACAGGATCCGCCGTTATAATGAATGGAAAGATTGCAATCTTCATGTGATTAAAGTGTTTTGAGAACAATCATCGTACCAATAATTGCTTCGAATAAACAATATGTACAGATGAAGTCGGAAGTTTACATACACCTTAGCCAAATACATTTAAACTTAGTTTTTCACAATTCCTGACATTGAATCATTGTAAAAATCCCYTGTCTTAGGTCAGTTAGGATCACCACTTTATTTTAAGAATGTGAAATGTCAGAATAATAGTAGAGAGAAGGATATATTTCCAGCTTTAATTTCTTTCATCACATTCCCAGTGGGTCAGAAGTTTACATACACTCAATTAGTATTTGGTAGCATTGCCTTTAAATTGTTTAACTTGGGTCAAACGTTTTGGGTAGCCTTCCACAAGCTTCCCACAATAAGTTGGGTGAATTTTGGCCCATTCCTCCTGACACAGCTAGTGTAACTGAGTCAGGTTTGTAGGCCTCCTTGCTCGCACACGCTTTTTAAGTTCTGCCCACAAATTTTCTATAGGATTGAGGTCAGGGCTTTGTGATGGCCACTCCAATACCATGACCTTGCTGTCATTGAGCCATTTAGCCACAACTTTGGAAGTATGCTTGGGGGCATTGTCCATTTGGAAGACCCATTTGCGACCAAGCTTTAACTTCCTGACTGATGTCTTGAGATGTTGCTTCAATATATCCACATMATTTTCCTCCTCATGATGCCATCTATTTTGTGAAGTGCACCAGTTCTATTTTTGTTTCATCAGACCAGAGGACATTTCTCCAAAAAGCATGATCTTTGTCCCCATGTGCAGTTGCAAACCGTAGTATGGCTTTTTTATGGCAAAAAAAATTCTGAGGTCTTGGCTGATTTCGTTTGATTTTCCCATGATGTCAAGCAAAGAGGCACTGAGTTTGAAGGTAGGCCTTGAAATACAATACATCAAAATTATCCTTATAAGGTCTTCTGTGTGCAATTTTAAAAKAATTGTTTCAAGGACATACAGTTGAAGTTGGACGTTTACATACACTTAGGTTGGAGTTGTCATTGCAGGCAATCTCAACGCTCTGCGTTACAGAGAAGACATCCTCCTCCCTCATGTGGTACCCTTCCTGCAGGCTCATCCTGACATGACCCTCCAGCATGACAATGCCACCAGCCATACTGCTCGTTCTGTGCGTGATTTCCTGCAAGACAGGAATGTCAGTGTTCTGTCATGGCCAGCGAAGAGCCCGGATCTCAATCCCATTGAGCGCGTCTGTGGCCTGTTGGATCGGAGGGTGAGGGCCATTCCCACCCAGAAATGTCCGGGAACCCGCAGGTGCCTTGGTGGAAGAGTGGGGTAACATCTCACAGCAAGAACTGGCAAATCTGGTGCAGTCCATGAGGAGGAGATGCACTGCAGTACTTAATGCAACTGGTGGCAACACCAGATACTGACTGTTACTTTTGATTTTGACCACCCCCTTTGTTCAGGGACGCATTATTCCATTTCTGTTAGTCAGTTCTGTTAGTCTGTGGAACTTGTTCAGTTTATGTCTCAGTTGTTGAATCATGTGTTCATACAAATACTTACACGTGTTAAGTTTGCTGAAAATAAACACAGTTGACAGTGAGAGGACGATTTTATTTATTTTTTGCTGAGTTCATATCTACAGCCTAGGCCGAGTACACAGATTGCTCGTCTAGAAACATTTGTTTTTCTCAATACATTTTCACCCAAAAAGTGTAGCATTCACAACTTCCCTTTTCTGAGAACGTTGTGGAGAGATGGTTTTGGAGTCTGTGAAAGCCTGTGTGGTATGTCTAGATGTGTCAATATCATCTTGTACAGTCTTCACAGAGCCAACAGTTGCCTCCAGCCACAGAAATCAGTTATCTCATTGAGATTAACCCAACTCGACTAACACAAACCAATTTAGAAGATAACATCCTGAAACCTAGTGTTGGTTAATGATTATCACATAGATTCCTCTGAGGTAGGTAATTGAAACAGTGGATAATTAATATGAGAGGCAAATTTGGCAAAGTTGTCTTAGTAACACCAGCAGAGACACGAGTGATGCTGGGAGCGTAATTATACTGTGTGAGAGAAAGAGGTGTTAATCCATCTGTGATTTATGGAAATCGATATTTGGAGGTAATGAACAAAGATCTTCACTCTCTGTGTGTGTGTCTCTCTTCCTCCAATAGCAAACGTATGAGAGCCTAGAGGACACAAGCTACAGGATCAAAGTAACTGTCTGCAGCCATAGGCTTTGCACTTGACTAGACCAGACTAGCACCAGCCCACACAGTCAGCGAACACACACAGCTGCCTCTCCTCTCCTCTCCACCCAACCAACCCAGCGGTACGGTTCACCTACCAACGTCCAAACGCTTGCTCCGCAATCACGTAACCATGGCRATGGTACAGCAGCAGAGCAGAGGAGAGCAGAGCTGCATTTCAGATATGTTTGGATGGCTGCATCTGAATTGGCACTGGTCAAAAGTAGTGCACATTATACAGTAGGGAACAGGGTGCCATTAAAGATGCAGAGATGTTGTTGCTGTTCTCTCTGTGGCCTGCTGGTCGCTTGGCTAGTGATCCAGTACTGTATCTAGGGATCTCACTGCCACATAGAAATGATTGTCAAGGGTATTGGGTATGTGTATTTTAACTGACTTGTCCGGAAGGGCCCGGTCAAAGCCGAACTCGACTGCTGCAGTAGAGAGAGAGAAATTATATAATGTATGCTGCTGCTCTTGCTGTTCACGAGTGGCGGTTGTTGTTGTCGGCCAATCATAAGTCATCGAAGCAGCAATAGGCTACAGTCATAGAGCCTCGTGTGTCGCAACATTTTGGAGACATCAAATCAGAAGAAGGATTGGCTACAATGACTGGCTACAAGGACCAATTGGCTACAATGACCAAGAGGCTACAATGACCAAGATTGGCTACAATGACCAAGATTGGCTACAATGACCAAGAGCCAACAGGTAGGCTGCTACTTAATATTCTGAATGGAGTTGCTGTAATTTGTAACTGTAGGATGAGACAGCTAGCTAGGCTAATCGAGGCAGCAGCTATCTTAACTAGCTTGTCCCGGTCTGATGCAGTCAAGACAGTTACTACGTAATCATATTTGATGATAAATAATCTAGCTATATGGCAGCTACTGGTCTAACATAGCACAAGTCTGCTTGGATGGTTGGTTGGTGTCTCTAGTCTCTCCCTCCCTGTCCCCGTGTCACTTGCTCACAGTATGCCCAATCCCCCGCCTGCTAGAGCGGCACCTCTCTCGCCCTCCTCCCGCGCTGTTTCTGCACCGGTTAAAAAAGTAGCTTAGAAAGCTTTTCTTCCGCTTCCCTCACTCGGATTGGGTCTGGATCCGACCAGGTCTTTACGGAACGGGTCTAGTTGTCCACGGGTCCATTCGGAACGGGTCTCTATGGTTATAAAAATGTATTTATGAAAATGGGTCCGTGTGGGGAAAGCCCCAGGTCCATTTCTGAACGGGGCCCGTGAAGACCTCTAATGTGGGGAGAACTAGGCTGTAACTGTATGTTTGGGAAGGCTCTTCAGTCAACACTACTATAGTCTACACACAATGAGAACATCTTACCGCTTACTTGATTACTAAATTGTTGGGAAAGAGCTTGCATGAAAGACATTTCACTGTACTGCACGTGACAATAAAACTTGACTTTAAAAAACTTACAACGTAACAGAACACACACACACTATCCCCAACTGACTTAAACTGTTATTGCAGACAGAGATGGACAGACAGTCATCAGTCTAGATGAGCTGCCACTAACGGARAAAAGAGAGTGAGAAGAGGAAAGATTTCTAGTGTGAAATATAGAAGATCAATCCATTAAGAAATGAATCTGCAGTCTCACAGAACTCATTAGAAGTACAGTTAATGTGAGATAGTACGCCCCATGTCCCAAATGGCGCCCTATTCCCTACACAGTGCACTACTTCTGACCAGAGCCCTATGGGACCCGGTCAAAAGTAATGCACTATATAGGGACTAGGGCACCATTTGGGACGCAGCGTTGGTCTTACGAGGCTGAGTGGAATGTTAATTGACAAATTGATAAATGTGAAGTAGCTACACTGAATTAAAACTGACGCAAATAAATTGACATGGAAAGAGCGGAAGATGCAACAACGCACGAAGTGGCATGGCACCGTGTCTCTCTTGAAAAAAATAAGGCAATCTCAATTGCATCAGGTCAAGTGCATCGGATTTCAGCGGGGTGACAAAATGATAAAGGAGCAATTTTTCATGGCGAGAAATCTGCGCCGAAATCCAATTTATGCCTTTTTATAGTAGAGGAATTAATTTAATCCCAAAATATTAAATAACCGTGAATATTATTAATGGTGAACGTATTACTTCTTGACAAGGMGTTTTTTCAGAATCATTCTCGGGCTCCAGCGCATTTTATGGAATAAGGAATGATGAGAAAATGTGTAGAGAAAGTCTCAAATCAGATCTGGTGTTTCAGATCCTGGCCATTTGAATAATGAGTCAGCTTCTCCATCATCTTATAGAAGAAAATATTTCAAGACGTGATATGAACTATTCTGTGCTTAGGATGATACTGTGTATTGCATTTCAGAACAATTATTTAAATGGAAATAAACTAGAAATATGAGTACTGTGTAATAAATATAGAAGTTAAAGAAGTTAGAAGTTGAAAAAAAGTGGCTCAAGGCAAAACAGATTCTAAACTTCCATCATTTAAAAAACAGAGCAGAGMGAGGCAAAAACAAAACTAAAGTTTGAGTCTACTTTCTAATTGCTAGGCCTACTTCAGACGCACATTTCTTTACTACTGCCAATAAGTACGACGTCTGCACTGTTCCGTGCCTTCCACATCAGTCTACTAGACACAAACCTGGGTCAATGAGGAACTCCACCAGAGAACGACAGAAGAGAGGGGGATGAGAGAGAGGAGAGGAGGAAAGAGGCAAAAACCTCCAGTGAATGCCAGTGGTCGTGCCGAGGTAATTACKTAATGACTCGTTAGAGCAAATAAAGAATGTTAATCAGCAAGAATCAGCGCCTGGCGATGGGAGACGGCGAACAAACCGACACTCATTAACTACTCAGCAACAAGACACACCCCGATGATCCCCCGCTCAATCCACAGACAGAGCAGACATACCCCGCTGATCCCCCGCTCAATCCACAGACAGAGCAGACACAGACCACTGGCCCCCCGCTCAATCCACAGACACACACACACACACAGACAGAACAGACACACACACACAGACAGAACAGACACACCCCACTGACCCTCTGCTCAATCAGCACGACAGAGAACCAACACACCCCACTGACACTAAACTCAAACCTCAGCCAGACCCGACCCGACTGAACAGACAGTAGACATGATCCTCACAAGGTCAATACGGACCACTTACACATGGAGAAACTCAACCAGCCTGGTGGTGGCTGACAAAGTAGCTGGCTAAAGCTAAAAGACTCTGCTGGAGAGACGAGTAAAACAGAGGAGTGGAATTAACACGACTGTGATTCATTACATCAAAAGTCTCCAGTAAGAAATCACATGGTGTAAACACACAATATAGGCCTACTCACAATCAAAGCGTGTTGACTTCAATCACCTCTCTGCTTAGTAGGAAGGCATCGTCCCTAGTTTGCTTGGAGTAGTCCAACAGGGCTGTCGTTGAAGCTCAATCTGATGTGTATTCCTCTCTAGACTACATGGTTTATCATCCAGGCTGACTGTGTATTCCTCAACATGCTTTTTCCCTGACTGCTCCTCCTTCCGCCTTCAATCCCCTTCCCTCTGTCAGATGCTGAGAGTGACACACACAGTGTGTGTGTGTGTGTGTGTGTTCGTTGTCTTGTTCTTCTATCCTCATGGGGTCCTGAAATCCCCAAATGTCCCCACAAGGGTAGGTAGTAAAACACGGAACATTCTCCCTCGTGAGGACATTTCACACATCCCCCATGAGGACAAAAGCTATTTTAAGTTTAGGGGTAAGATTTAGGCGTTTGGTTACAATTATGCTTAGGTTTATGGATAGGATTAGGGGTTAAGTTTAAGGAAATACATTTTAGATTTTCACAAGGATAAAATAACAAGTGGGGGGGGGGGTCCCAGATACAACAGGGGTCCTTCTCTCCTCTTCTTCTCTCGGTGCCTGTAGTTATCGTGCCCCATGTTTGATCACAGACACTAACTCCATATTCATAGGGCATCTAAATGGGCAAATGGTTTCAGCGCCGTTTACATTAGCTCTGTTTAGAGCATCTGTCAGAGATGCTCAGTGTCAGCTAGACCGTACACCAACCAGCCACGCTAACAACTTGCTAGGATAGCACTGCTAACAGAGCAGGTTGACTTCTCTTCGCTTATTTGGCCTTCTTTCACAGTGTTCTGTTGCTGTTATTGAAACCAACCTTCATATCTATGCGTCAGCTTACAGTGTCGACGCCGTCAGAGCTAAGCTATAATATGTCTGGTTTATTATTCTGAATAGAAACCTGATACATCATGTATTTGCCAGCTCCGTCAAAATGTATMATTTTCTATTTCTTAAGTGCACACAAGCATTTTGCTACACCCGCAATAAAAATGTGCTAAAATATGTGGATGTRACCAATAACATTGGATTTGATTTAAGTGGACATATGATGGAGACCTGGTTCACTTAAGACAGTGAGCTCYAAAAGTATTAGAACAGTGACCCATTTCTGTTGTTTTGGCTCTGTCCGCCAGCTCTTTGGATTTCCAAATGATACCATGACGATGAGGTTGAAGTGCAGACTGTCAGCTTTCATTTGAGGGTATTTTCATCAATACCGGGGGACACGTTAAGAGATTACGCCACTTTTTGTACATCGTCCACCCATTTTAGGGGACCAAATGTATTGGGACAAACTCACGTGTGTTAAAGTACTAAAAAGTGAAGTATTTGGTCCCATATTCAAAGCACGCATTGTCTACATCAAGCTTGTGACTCTACACATCTGTTGGATGAATTTGCCTCTTTGTTTTGGTTCTGTTCCAGATTATTCGGTGCCCAATAGAAATGAATGGTAAAATAATGTGTCATTTTGGAGTAACATTTCTTAACACTTCTACATTAATGTGGATGCAACCATAATTACGGAGAAATCCTGAATAATGTTGAGTGAGAACGTTACAGACGCACAAATATCATACCCCCAAGACATTGTGATGGTGAGAGGTTAGCATAAGGGAAGTTAGCATTTTTGGGGGGGGTGATACTTTCTCACTCATCATTATCCACGATTCATTCAGGATTATCCCGAATCATGGTAGCAAATATATAAGTAGAGAAAAAGTAAAGTAAAAAACAGATGAGTTACTTCTGAGAGTCACTTCACCCCAGGAAGAATAGCTTCTGCGACAGCTAATGAGGATCCGAATAAGGGGGATTTCTCTCTCTGAGCTCCTTGCTTCCCCTCTCTTCCCTTCTCKGTCCCTCTCTCAGCCTCTCTCTTCCAATCCCTGCCTCTGCTCCTCTCTCGGTCACTCACTGTCCCTCCCTTTCCCCTCTTGACCCCTCAGTGCCAGGACCAGCAGGCAGGGACTTCGTTGAGAGCTCTTGGACAGACAGGACTGAATGCACACCTCATTCSTCCCTTCATTATTACATGAATTTCCCTCACCTCTCCGCCATGACTTCTTGGCATAACTCCTTGGCCGTGACACCACCATAGAGTTCTTGCCTGCTTCCCACTGGCACACTGCCTGCCTGCTGCAGCCCCCTTAATTACTCCTGACGAGACCCCTACACTCACTCACACAAGTTATATCTTATTCCATTCACTTTGTACTGACATCCCTACTGCTCCTGTATAAAGCCCAGCAGTACTACCATAGGTCATCTTCCAGGAAACACGTGTAGCTTCCTCCTGACAGCACGGAGCCTCTCTCTCTCTCTCTCCAGTGTCCACACTGACAATCAGAAAAACACCACCAGATCTCATCAGTCCTCTCCTAAAGAACTTCAGCCAATCCAATAGAGGATCCATACTAGACCTGGGCGATAGGGACATATGGGAGATATAGACAAAAAATAATAACTATTTTGCTCGATAACAAATAAAATAAAAAATTATGGAGAGTTACTTTAAATTAGAGGCAGGGCTCTTCAAAGCATTTGCCAACATATTTGTGCATATTGGCTTATAGGCAATATTACTTACCACCTGAAGAAGTGGGAACTCAAAACCCTTATCTAGATTGCTAACTCTAAATATGACATTGCTGCTAGATTGCCATGTAGGCTAATTGATTCATCTAAATGTAGGCTAGTGTCCTACAAAAACTTTCCAGAGCTAGGCCTATAGGCTACTTGATATAGGCCTCTTCACTGCAAATGGCATACACCGCACCAAACTAATTACAGCCWACACCGGCTGCAAAGTGGTGCCATGAACTCAATATTRAGAAATGAATGATATGACTATCCTCACTGTAACTAGACAGTAGTTGCTTTAAAACGGTATTTCTCTCTCAAACGCATTTTGAGCAACGGGATTACGCTTCTGCTTCTCAGAATCCATCTTTCCCTCCTCCGTGCGCATAATGGAGAGAGGGAGAGAAATCGGCAGCCGACAGCGACACAGGGCAGAGGCAGATACTTTCACAGCTGGAATCAACATAATGCATAGGCTATTACTGTTGAACAAATAATAGTACAATATAGATCATGTGGATTTACATTAAGACGCAAAGAGGAAAGCAGTGTCGTTCTTGTTCGAAAAAACTGTATGCTGTTGTTCAATGCAGAGGGAATCTCGAGCTCGAGGAACTGCCTGGTTAAGTGACAGTGGGCATTAAAAGACACAAAAGCATTAGTGTGCAACTGCAGGCACCAATTCGGGGTTCCTGCATGAACCCCCCCCCCCGAGCAACCCACTGGTTCCAGCATGAAGCACAACGTCTTAGTCCTTGCGTCATCAAAGGAAGGAAGATAGACATTTGTTTGAAAAGTAGCAGCAACAAAGGAACAAAAATAGAGACAAAAAAAGCGATAGCTTTGCGTTGCTACAGAGCAAAGGCAATACGAGAAGACGCAGATGGAATGGCAGCCTTGATCCTGTCTGACAGACGTATTTAGATGGTGTTGATGTGAGAAAAAACATTTTAATAATTTCCCTGACAGAGGAAACGGTAATTCACATTTCACACAGCATGTCACTCAACTTCCTCACATCTTTTACCCCTCTTTCTGGCGTTACAGTGCCTCCAGAAATTATTGACACCCCTCAACTTCCTCACATCTTTTACACCTCTTTCTGGTGTCACAGTGCCTCCAGAAATTATTGACACCCCTCAACTTCCTCACAATCTTTTACCCCTCTTTCTGGTGTTACAGTGCATCCAGAAATTATTGACACCCCTCAACTTCTTCCACATTTTCTTGTGTTACAGCCTGAATTAAATTTTGTCAAAGTGGAATTATGTTTTTCAATATTTTTTACAAATCATTCAAAAGTTGAAATGTCTCAAGTCAATAAGTATTCAACCCCTTTGTTATGGTAAACCTAAATAAGTTCAGGGGTAAAAATGTGCTTAACAAGTCACATAATTTAAGAACAAATTCTTATTTGCAATGACGGCCTTTTTTTTTTTTTTACGAATAAAAATGATATAGGGCAATAAACACACATCACAACAAGAGACACCACACCACTACATAAAGAGAGACCTAAGACAACAACATAGCATGGCAGCAACACATGACAACGTGGTAGCAGCACACCATGGCAGCAGCACAAAACATAATAAGTTAGATGGAATCACTCTGTTTGCAATAATAGTGTTTAACATGATTTTAAATGTGTACCCCGTTTCTGTACCCCACTACAACACACAGGCGTCCTTCCTAACTCAGTTGCCGGAGAGTAAGGAAACCGCACAGGGATTTTACCATGATGCCAATGGTGACTTTAAAACAGCTACAGAATTGAACAACAACATTGTAGTTACTCCACAATACTAACCTAATTGACAGAGTGAAAAGAAAGCCTGTACAGAATACAAAACTAGGTAGCTAACATTGAATCTAGTTGGGGGTGATTGGGGTTATCTATTGAACAAGATACAGTGGATTTTTTTGAAATATTTGGTTGTTTACTACACTACCTTACTCTGTTTGAATCCTTAAAAAGATGGGTTGAGCTAAGGCTTAAGAGAGTGTGAATGATGCAGAATGGGTGTAGACAAAGAAGAGCTATCCAGTAGGTGTACTAAAACATTCAAGGGCCATTTTCTCAAAAGTGGAGTTACCAAAAGTTTCAAAGCAGAATTACTTTCCCATTGTTCCTCAACTGTAGTGTATGATATACACGTTTCTAGCTCTACAACTATCTAGTCTCTACTTTTATCCAATGTAAAAAAAAAAATACATAATTTAAAATGTTGCTACATCGAGCCGGTTGGTCACAAATGTGGATTAAGTCAAGGGATATGAATACTTTCTGAAGGTAGATTAAACACTGCCCCTAGTGGTCAGGCAGGGTGACACAGGTTAAGCAGTGTATTACAGTACACGACAAAAGCCTATAGCCAACATGCTACAGCTACATTATGTAGGCCTACTGACTACCGCAAACAAACCTACGCTTTTGAGAGACGTGTGAGCATAAGTGTGTGTGCGTAGCAAAGGGGGAAAACCCCTTCTGTTCTTCTATAGAAAGCAATAGCAATTGCATCTTTTTGGGGGGCAAATGAATGGAGTTTTTGGATAATCGCTGAGAATAAGGTCTGTGGCAAACACAGGCTTAGGAGATCTATATACGTTTTGTTCTATGAGAATCTTCATCAGCTAAAGTCACCTTTTGTGAATTTTGAAGCATTTACATAATTTTTTAAAAGTACATAAAGCACAACAGGCTTCATAATTCATAAAGGTCATGTTAACTGACTGATATTATCTCATAGAACAAAACGTAGATCTCCTAAGCCTGTGTTAACGCCGGCCATTCTTTTCGGTGTTCATCCGAAAACCCTATTCTTYCCCCCATTCATTTTCCCCATAGGAGCAGCTGAATGAACCAGAGGTAACTCATATCCGGGTTTTAGGACTACAAGCTGGCGAGCTCTATAATGCATGGTACCTAACAGCAGCAGGCACAACACASCATGACTTACTGGCCCTTCTATTACATCCCTGTCATCATGCATCTTTAACACACAGGGATTCAACCAGCACAATCCAGTGAGTACGAATCACACTATGGCTGCTACTACTGCAAACGCTGCTGAAAAACCACACACACACACACAGATGTATGCACACACATGCAAACACACACACACCTCCTTTCATCCTCCTCCTCAATACTCATTTAATGAGAATCAGCTACAATACAAAGCAGCATTGCCCTCAACAACAGTAATGTCCCGTAAGGGTTTGTACTAACACCTTGTGAAATGCTACTGAAGAAAAAACATTTAATTAGGAGTGTACGAACCCATCTATTTCCTTTAAAGACAGACTGATCCAGCTAATCAGTGGAGCTTTCTGACAAGATCCAGACATTAAAGCCAAGTCCAACAACACACACAGACAAAGAGAATMTGCCTCAGAGAGAGATGTCCTAAACTAACAGCTTTCAATTATATCTGAAATCTCCAACCCTCAGACTTCTTTCTTCTTTATTCAGTGATGGAGAGTTCTTCCTTTTCATCCCAAAGTGATGGAGAGYGAACATCTCAGCATGACTGAATTGAATGAAAGGGATCAAATCTAACTTTATTTAACGTGCATTCACGCCAACGTCAGCCCTCATTCGGCCCCGTAGAATAYTGGGTAATAATAAATGGCTGCCAGCTAGCTGTGAYGCAGCACCATCAAAAGTTGAACTGAGTGTGCGTATACAGGTTAGTGTGTGTGTGTGTGTGGGAGGGAGAAAGCGAGSGAGAGAAAGCTTCAGACAGAAGCGTAATTAGCCTGCTCATTCTCCAGCATGAACACCCCAAAATCGCTCTATCCCTCTCTYTCTCTTACCCGCTCTCTCAGAAACAAAAACAACAGACAGCACATCAAACCATCGTGTTACGTGTCAGGCGGAGCACGTTTGAAGGTTTGTTGGCTTTGTAAGCTTTCAAGGCTCATCAGCAGACAGCACATGAAGATGCATAGAAACAGTGCCAAGCAGGCCAGGAGACTTTGAGGATCTGACAGACAGACAGACGAGACGGGGGTCCGAGTCAGAGACAAGGAAAGAGAGGGTAGTCAAAAGCAACAGAAACAACTATTTCTGTTTCACGCTTCAGTAAGCAAACAACTGCAATCCCCCGGGTTCACAACCCACCTTCTCCCCATGCCTTTAGAGCACCCCCTGGAGTGGCAGAGCAGCCATTTATTCATCATCTAGGAACACAAGCACGCTAGAGCACATACACTCCCCCTAACCCCACCYACACACACACACACACAATTTGAGATGTGTCACTCTCAGCATATCAATGTTTTAGGCTCAGTTCAGTTTACACAACACAAGAGAGCATTAAGTCCTCAATGTAATGAAACATTCATAACAAATAATTTACACCACATAAACTCACACAGCAGGGATCCAAGCAAGCTCTATTGTGAGAGGAGAGCTTATTAAAACATTTAAACTGGTATCTCTTCACGGCTTGGTATTCCCTCGAGTGAGGGAAGCGGAGGGACTGATGTACTTGAATTCAAACGCATACGCTACTATCTAGTCTTTGGCTATCTATTCCAGCGATGGAAGCAGAAAAATTGGATTTTTCCCTTAAATGAGAGAAGCGGCTGGGAGAGAGGGACTCACCAACCTACAAACACATTATCTAGTCTTTGGCTCTTCCGTTCAGTAAGGGAAGAGAGGAGGGAGTAAGAAGAGGACAGAGGAAGAGGAGGGCGGACGAAGAGGGAGGACGAGGGACTCACTGATGTACTCAAAGACGTAGACAACGAAGAAAGGCGTGACGAGGTCGTTGATGCCCTGCACGTAGCCGCTGGCCGGGTGGCGGATAGCCCAGATGAACAGGATACGCTCAAAGATCTGACGGACAGATGGAGGAACATAGTCAGCACACACACACTGTGTATAGAGCACAGTGCATAGAGGAACATGGAAGCTACTTCCAGAATCATTATACACAAGCTTTTGTTTCAACAGTATTTGTAAATTGAGTACAATCAGTAAGCTTGTTTTAATGTGCTAGTTAAAGTCCAATTCAAGGACGATAAAGTCAATCTAGCCATCTACGATATGCCTAAAGAGGAACAGACATGCTACAGAAGACAAAATCCATGTAAAACAACAGTGAATAATGTTGATTTACTTCTGTTTTAATGTGTTAGACTTCCTTTAACAAGGTCACACGATGGTTTCAAACCAACACAGAATAGCCCCATCCCTTGCCGACCAATCAATCAGAGAGTAATATCGGATTAAGTTGTAAACAATGCATGTTTTAATCGTCGACATAAAAGGTTTGATTGTGTTAGAGAAGTGAGGAAATTASACAGAAGAGGTATAGGACAAGCATGCGTGGTGAGCGGGGAGACATGGAATTGGAGCGTGTTCCAGAATGTCCTATTGAGGTTCTTGGAAGTGAAGAACACACGACACTTCAACATCAATTTCTCATCGACGGGTTGGACCCGTCTGCCTCTCTACTACTGCTGGATCAAGAACTTTCTTTTTGGCCTTTCTTTCTCTAATCTATTCTGCAAGGCAAACACTTCCATCTTCGTTACAGGCTCTGTCTATGTGGGTCTTAAATGTTTCACCTTGAATGCTGTCAGACCCCAAGAATTAAAAGAGGCTTGAAGTTCAGCGCAAATCAACCACGCAAATTATCCGCGTCCCAAATGGCACACCCCCCCCCCCTTAATAGTGCACTACTTTTGACCAGGGCCCAGAGCATGCTGGTCAAAAGTAGTGCACTATATAGGGAATAGGGTGACATTTGGGATGCATTTTTATATTTCCATTCTCTTTCTCTTCCCTCTTCTAGTCTGGCCCCTGAATGTCTGTGCCGGTGTTCTGACATGTCAAGCGATGCATCACACGTGCAGAGCGCTTTCTCGGACGCCATGTTTCTGTCATTTTTCTAAACAAAACACATTTCTCAAATTGTGATCGCCCCMGGCCTCAAAAAACATGTTGGTTGGCTGCCTGGGGTGCTGGCGTGTTATGCTAGCTAGTATGGTTTGGCGGTGCCCTTCTAAAATGCCGTTACATGGACATGTATGGGATTCACATCTCCCTACTGCTKCCCCCCTGCTTTCATCATCAAAGTGGGGTGGGGAGGAGAAGGGGGAGAAAAAGGGGGAGTGCTAATGTGAGTTTCTCCCTTTAACAGCCCACCCTCCCTTCTCTCCTCCTCATCCAAGTCATTCCCTTTGCCTCCCCCCACCTTCCCTCTCCTCTTTTGGTCCTCTCCCTCCCTGAAACAACCCACGTTCTTGCTCCTCCTCATCTCCCTGCAGCCAGAATCGGTAACTGATTAGATGGGGGTCAATCAGGAGAGGACAGGGTTGAACAGTGTCAGTGTGTGAGGGTTAGGTCCAGACAGTGTGTTATGTTATGGTTATGCAGTGTACAGGCTGCCCATCAAGTCACAAGCGCAAGGAATCAATGACAGTGAGTGGCCAGCAGACTAGACCCAGATCTCCATGTTATTTTGCCCAAAAATGTAGTAGTGAAGAGTTGGCTTGGCTATTACAGATCAGGGATAAGGCAAGCTTTACAATACAGCAAAAAAAAGGGGACAAAAGCCTACTAAAAACCATAGGACTGATGAGTTATGTACGTTTTAAGCCAATAACTTGTGCATACTTCAGTGCACCATCACTGAATTATTTCAATTTGATCATGCATAAAAGCACGACTTGCTTGGATGAGCATTAGGCTTTCACCCCTGTCACCCTCCTCATCCTTCTCCTCTTTTCACCCACAGTGCTACATTGCCTCCTCAAGGGAAATCACGAGGAGACAGAAATGTACGTACGGACACACGTGCACGCGAACAAACACACACACACACACGTGTGCTTCTCTCTCGCTCTAGCTTCATGTCCCCATTAGCTCACTGCTAATGTGTGAACAGCATGTCTACAGCCATAGTGGTCCACCGAGGCCAACTTCATGTCCAGTGCTGTAGGTCTCTTAGGGAGAGACCTCTACCCACGCGGTGAGACAGACAGATTCCATGTCTGTGCCTAACAAAAACTAAATGTTGCATTAGTCAGTCATTTACGGTGTCAGGAGAGTCATACCGTGCCTATAGAAAGCCTACACCTACTTCAGCTTTTTTCACMGTTTTTTGCGTTACAAAGTGAGATTTAAATGCATTTAACTGTCACGTTTTGTCGTTGACTTACACAAAATACTCTGTAATGTAAAGGTGAAAAGAAAATGACTTTCTCGCCAAATGAATACAAATTAAATAACTCAAATACAGTCATTGCATAACTATTCACTCCCTTCGGTAAGGCAAGCCTAAATGAGTTCAGGAGTAACACGTAGCTTACCAAATCACATAAGTTAYATGTGAAATAATAATAGGGGTTGACATGATTCTGAATGACTACCCCTTCCTCTGTCCCTCATACATCCATCTGTCACATTTTTCAAAACCCTCAAAAAGACGRGCAGTGATCGGTAAATGGATACCAATAACAAATCAGACATTGACAATCTCTTTAAGCATGGTACAATTAAGCATAATTATGCTGTGGATGATGTATTAAACCACCCAGACACAGCAAAGATGCAGCTGTCCTTCTGAACTGAGCTGCAGGACAGGAAGGAAACTGTTGAGGAATGTCACTATGAGGCCATTGGGGATTTTAAACAGCTACAGTTAAATGGCTGTGATGGGAGAAAACGGAGGATGGATCAACAACGTTGTAGTGATTTGACATAAATTACAGAATTGAAAAGAAGAATAAAAACACACAAAATAAGAATATTCCAAAACATGCATATGTATGCAACAAGGCACTAAAGTAATACCGCAAAAAAAACACAGCAAAGGAATAACAATTTTGGCCTCAATGCTAAGCCTTATGTTTGAGGTAAATCCAACAACACATCACTGAGTAACTGCCTCCTTATTTTCAAACATGGTGGTGGCTGCATCATGGTATGGGCATGCTTGGCATTGGCAAAGACTGGAGTTTTTCAGGATGAAAAGAAACGTGATGGAGCTAAGCACAGGCAAAATCTGCTTCAGTCTGCTTTACACCAGCGACTGAGCGAAGAATTCACCTTTCAGCTGGACAATAACTTACAACACAAAGCCAAATCTACACTAGAGTTTCTTACCAAGAAAACACTGAATGTGAGTGGCCAGTTTTCATCCCACTTATAACACAATAAAATGTGAAGAAATCCAAGGGAGGTGTTGACTTTCTATGGGCACTGTATGCACACAGACGGTGACAATCAGAACTAATGGAGACTGAAATTGTTGATTTTTAGACAGCTCTGCGGTTGCATGCGTCACCATACCAACGTATTTCGGGACAGAAATAAAAATGATCCACAATTAAATGTAAGAAATTGAAAACAGTAGTACGAAGGAAAGAGGAGAGTAGGAAGAGGGGAAGAGAGAGAGAGGAATAGGCGAGGGAGAGCGAAAGAGAGAGGTATAAGGAGAAAGAGGGAGATGCAGATATTGGGGTGGGTGTGTGTGAGGACGGCTGGCCTATTCATTAGTATTCTCTCACAGCACTGAGGTAGTAGTGTGGCCTGGGAGGGGAACGGAGGTAGAGGCCAACAGAGGACACGGCGGAAGAGGGGTGCGACTCGCAATACTGAACACACTTATGCAGAACACACAAGCAGACACACTCCATTATATCCAATGACAATCTGTTTTCTAAAATACTCATTGCAGAGTGCAACAAAAAGACTCATACCAGAGTGCATACAAAAAAGCACTGAAGAACATTCCATTACAACAGATGGTTTCCACTCTTTAGTAGTCAAGAGAGAGTGTGAGTAGACGTGCACGCATGCGTGGCGCAGTGTGTACACAAGACGACGAACAGGATGTCATACATTAGCTAGGTGTAGGCGACTGACTGCCTGGGCAGGGRTAGTCAGTGTGTTCTGTATAGAAGGTCTCACCTCTTGGACAGAAGCTTGTTGAAAGAGAGGAATAAGGGGATTAGTTCTCGGTATGTCAATGTGAATCTGCAGAGAGGAGAGAGAAAACACAAACAGAAGAGCAGCCGAGGTTATCATATGCCGTCACAGAGAGGGAAGAGAGGAAGAGAGAGCACTGGTTAGTGGATGCACTGGATTCAGGGTCCAAGGCGTGTACTGACGGCAGAGAACTGAAGAGAACTGGAGCTCCTAGGCTATATTTCTGAACTGGGTGGAGGGGTAGTGTGGCTCACTAGCTCTCTGCAAACCAAACCACATTTTCTCTATAGAAAATGGGTGCAGGGCACAAGCACATACGTGTGGAGGAGAGCCTCGTCAAACCAGAGAGCCACTTTCACCCAGTTCAGAAGTTGGAGCCTGCAGACAGATGGACAAACACTGGCAGGGCAGACGGGAACAGGACCGGTGTCATGCTGGCGAGAGAGGGTTTGGTCTGCAGCCCCTTTAACCAGTCTTACCTCGGTCACCATAGGCTGCAGCATTAGACACTCCGGACTCATCCGGGGGATGTCTATACGAATCTGGTGGCGTGGAGAAAACAGTAAACACAAACACATCACACACACACATTCAGTCGTCACGCATACACACACGGACCGTGCACAACATACACACAAATGGACACACACCTGGGAAATAAAGTCAACACACTCAACTGAACACATATTCACAGTGGACTTTTTCCCAGCCCTAGATGTGGAGGGGGGAAAACTGCTGTTTTTCACAAAAAGTACATACTGCTACACACACATCAACATGAGACAATTCAACGGGATATAGTACAGAAATGTGACTGTATAAAATAGGAAGCCTCTGAGACTAACATTCAACAAACAAAAAAATACAGGAGATGTGGGAGGGAGCGCCTGATAGTTCCCTCCTGAGAGTGTGGGAGGGAGCGCCTGATAGTCCCCTCCTGAGAGTGTGGGAGGGAGCGCCTGATAGTCCCCTCCTGAGAGTGTGGGAGGGAGTGCCTGATAGTCCCCTCCTGAGAGTGTGGGAGGGAGCGCCTGATAGTCCCCTCCTGAGAGTGTGAGAGGGAGCGCCTGATAGTTCCCTCCTGAGAGTGTGGGAGGGAGCGCCTGATAGTCCCCTCCTGAGAGTGTGGGAGGGAGTACCTGATAGTTCCCTCCTGAGAGTGTGGGAGGGAGCGCCTGATAGTTCCCTCCTGAGAGTGTGGGAGGGAGCGCCTTTCTAAGGAGTTTTTCCAAGCCACCGTTGCTAGCTCTTTGGGGTTTTAGGCTGGGTTTCTGTATAAGTACTATGTGACATCCACTGATGTAAAAAGGGCTTTATAAATACATTTGATTGATTGATTGATTGAAAGAGAAAGTTGGAGCGAGAGGGGGAGTGTGAGTGAGCGAGAGAGCGAGAGAGCGAGAGATCCATGTACAAAAACAGAGATAGACGACTGTAGGGAGATGAGAGGAGTTACAGAAGAGAGACTGGGGAACAGACAGTCACAGGCCTTGCACTGCCAATGTCAGGAAGTTGAGCACTGACTCAGGAACAGCAGGGAGCCTGTGATCAGACAGAAAACATCCTCTGCCACTGAACACAGAACTGAGATCAGTGTAGAGAAGAACGGTCTCCAGACTCCCTGCTGAGACGACATTTCTACTCAGTTTGCTGGAAGCCTAAAAAAACTCCCATTTTAAAGTAAATATCTGTCATTTTCTTAAAGGCAAAGAGAGGACTTACCTCTATTCATCTTACTCTAGCGGGAAACGGTKGTTGATCTCAGCATAGTAAATATTGTCGCACAATAGTAAATATCGACAATACACCACATAGTAAATATCATGCGTGCATGTATTACTATCCTCGTGGGTACCGGAAATCACCAAAAGGATAGTAAAACAAGGACAATTCACCCTCGCAGGGACTAAGGCTATTTTAAGCTTAGGGTTAGGAGTTAGGTTTAGGGAAAATAGGATTTTGAATGGAAAACAATTTTAGGTGCCCACAAGGATAGTAAAACATATGATGTGTGTGTGTGTGTGTGTGTGTGTGTGTGTGTGTGAATGTGTGTGTGTGTGTCAGCAGAAGTGATTTCCCTGATAAACAGAGGGAGGGAGAGAGTCTGACATTAACGGTGGGAGGGTCTTTTTTTTGAGAGAGAGAGAGAGAGAGGGTCATTCTTGTCTAGCCTCCATAGTGGCACTGCTATGTGTGAGAGGAGAGCAGCATGAAAAACCACTTATCACCGTATAACTGGATCTGTAATGCAGCCTCGCGGCCGCTGACAGACTATGGCTTGGCTAGTCTGGGCTGTGGGTGAACCAACACATCAGGGACAAAGAGAAATGGCTGGTAAGAGGGCTTGGGGATTTACACCCACAGGACAGCCCATTCTATCTGCACAAATGAATATGTCTGCCGTCACTGAGGTGAAGGGGTCTGAACTGTAGATAGCCGAGGAGGAATTATATTTATCCACCACTGTAACGGATGAACTGTGGAGGAGCTGAGCTTAGGATAGACAGACTGCTCTCAATATATGAGTGCATGGGCTCCTGAGCGTCACTACAGACACTGGTTCAGTTCCAGACTGAATCACAACTGGCCGTGATTGGGAGTCCCATAGGGCGGCGCACAATTGGCCCAGCGTCATTAGGGTTTGGCCGGGGTAGGCAGTCATTGTAACTAACATGCCTAGTTTAAATAAAGGTTAAATAAAATATCKCAGTGGATATAGGTATACAGAAAGACAGGGGGAAAGAGGAGCGAAAAAGAGGGAGAGAAAGAAATAAAGAGTGACAGAATGTGACTGTGTGTGTAGTCATACACAGCATCCTTACCTGTCTGTATGTGTCTTGGTGGTGCTCGTCGTTGCGCGAGTCGTAGTACTGTTCTATGAAACCAAAGTATTCCTGTCTCTTCCTCTGTAGCGTGCTCTCTCTCCTCTCTGTGTTGGCAGGAAGGTAACCCTGGGAAGAGTATACTAGAACAGTTAGGATAGCATATGCTCCTCAAACTCAACTCAGGACCTCGAAGCC
The DNA here is from genome assembly GCF_002910315.2 of Salvelinus sp. IW2-2015. NCBI lineage: Eukaryota > Metazoa > Chordata > Actinopteri > Salmoniformes > Salmonidae > Salvelinus > Salvelinus sp. IW2-2015. The sequence goes on from NC_036864.1 coordinate 1,589,254, forward strand.
AGTTCCACTCCTTTAAAAAAAATATGTTTTATATTTTATTTTATTATTTTCCCCTAACCCTACCACCGCTCCCCTAATTGGAGTAAACTAAACGGACAACACATCCTAGGATTCTTTTGTTTGTTTTTAGTCCCATCCGTCAGCTACCCTCAACCCCTCCCATCACTCTCTCTCTCTCCATTTGCCATTAATGTTTCAACTGCGATGTGATGTTCAACAAAAATTCTGAACCTTTCAATTCTCAGTTTCTACAGATTGTAAATGAAAAGATAAACATTTTTGGGAAGAGTATTATTATATTATTGATCAATTGACTTCTCGGATCACCCAGCAATTTTATTTGCGGAGTTAACTCCAGGTAAATGTTGCAACTCTTCAGCCATTCCTGCGACCAAATACAAGCTACATATGGATAGTACTTAAACAAATAATCCTGTCTCTTCAAAGMAAAATCTGTAGAACTGGTACAGTTGTATCACCCATATATGACATTCTATTGGTTATAAGAATTTTGTACAACAATTTTAATTGAAAAACGAGGTTTTCAATCCRGCGTTGTTTTGTGTATCAGTTCATAAACCATGTGCCATTGAACAGGTCCATCGAAAATCAGTATGGCAAAGCTGCCAGTTTTTTGATCCTTAACTGAAACTGGTATACTTTTTTATTTATCACAATTTTCTTTAACCAATTTTGGTCTTTAATGCAGGGACAACAGGCAAGTTTCTAACTTTCTCCCCTTCCATCTTTGAGGTAATGCTGCAACTTGTTGGTTGCAATTTTAGATAGAGCAGACATTTCCATATATTTTTGTTAGCTGCATGTGTGACATAACTCCACCAGTCGTATCTACGATATAATTTAGAAAAAATGATACCGGTTTTGTTTAAAAGTTAGCATATTTGAGTTAAACCATAATAATATTTGTTGTAATAATTTTCTGTCTTTTCTGGTGGGTTAAACTGATATTGCAACTTTCCATGGCTTGTTTTAAAAAATACGTTATTTTGGAGCTGTATTCTGAATAAAGGGGAAAAGGCCATTCTTGAACACTGGGTGAGCCATTCTTACTAATCTGCTAGAGAACCAGTTCGGATATAAATATAGCTTTTGTATGACTGAAGCCTTTAGTGAGAGGTCTAATGCTTTAATATTTCGTAATTTCTGCCCTCCGAATTCATGACTCCTTGCTGTCYCCAGTCMACCTGGCCTTGCTGCTGTCCCAGTTTCAACTGTTCTGCCTGCGGTTATGGAACCCCTACCTGTCCCAGACCTGCTGTTTTCAACTCTTAATGATCGGCTATGAAAAGCCAACTGACATTTATTCCTGATTATTATTTGACCATGCTTGTCATTTATGAACATTTTGAACATCTTGGCCATGTTCTGTTATAATCTCCACCCGGCACAGCCAGAAGAGGACTGGCCACCCCTCATAGCCTGGTTCCTCTCTAGGTTTCTTCCTAGGTTTTGGCCTTTCTAGGGAGTTTTTCCTAGCCACCGTGCTTCTACACCTGCATTGCTTGCTGTTTGGGGTTTTAGGCTGGGTTTCTGTACAGCACTTTGAGATATTAGCTGATGTACGAAGGGCTATATAAAATAAACTTGATTGATATTCATTATATAAACATAACTGTTTAATTTTGTCTGGCTTGCCATGCCAAATAAAATGTAATATATTTTGCACATATATTGTAAAAAACAAGTTGTTAGGTATAGCCAAAGCCATAAGCAAATAGGTAAACTGGGATATGACTAAAGAGTTAATCAGGGWGATTTTTCCACAAATAGACAGGTATTGTCCTTTCCAGGGTAGCAAGATAGCATCTATTTTTGCTAACTTTCCATTCAAAAAGGCACACGCACATCTGAGCTATCTTTGTTGCAGGTGCAAGGTAACAACTGAATAATATGAGAGAGAAAATAAGAAACCCGCAACACTGCTAGTATCACTGCCCTTTATTACGCTTTACATATCGGCCTCAAGGCCTCCAGAGGTTAGGGAAAATGATCTGTATCCTCGATGAGGCTATGGTGGGATCCAAATTGTGGATTTAAAAGAAAACATGAATCATCAGCGTACAATGACACTTTTGTATTTATGCCCTGGATTTCTTGACCCCTTGATACTATTGTTGGATGTGATTTTAATAGCCAACATCTCTATGGCCATAATAAATAGATATGCYGATAGTGGACAACATTGTTTTACTCCTATTGACAGTTTAATACTATGAGAAGTAGCCATTATTTACTATTTTACAACTTGGGTTACTATACATAACATTAACCCATTGTATAAGAGATTCTCCAAAGTGGAAATATTCCAGCCATTTATAATGTAAATTCCAGTCGTATTTTATCAAAAGTATTTTTGAAAGTTAGCTATGAATACCAGGCCTGGTTTCCTGGATTTTTCATAGCGTTCTATTGTTTCCAGTACTTATATTATCTTTAATCTATTGTCCATGTAAAAAATATTCCTGATTAAGATGAATAATATCCCAAAACAAATTGTAATTCTATGCATTTTGCTAGAATTTTTGCRTCACAACACTGAAGTGTAAGGGGCCTCCAATTTTAATGTACAGGATCTTTATATAGTGCATTCAGAAATGGGACTTTTTTCACATTTTGTTTCCTTACAGCCTTATTCTAAAATGGATTTAACACATTTTGTTCCTCATCAATCTACACACAATACCCCATAACGACAAAGCGAAAATAGGTTTAGACATGTTTGCAAATGTATTAAAAATGAAAAGAACACAAATACTTTAACATAAGTATTCAGACCTTTTGCCGGGAGACTCGAAATTGAGCTAAGGTGCATCCTGTTTCCATTGATCATACTTGAGATGTTNACAAATACTTTAACATAAGTATTCAGACCTTTTGCCGGGAGACTCGAAATTGAGCTAAGGTGCATCCTGTTTCCATTGATCATACTTGAGATGTTCCTACAACTTGATTGGAAAGGAGGATACCTAGTCAGTTGTACATCTGAATGCATTCAACTGAAATGTACCTTCCGCATTTAACCCAACCCCTCTGAATCAGAGGTAAATCAGAGAGGCTGCCTTAAAATCGACATCCACGTCATTCTAACCCGGGGAACAGTGAGGTAACTGCCTTGCTCAGGGGTAAAATTACAGATTTTTACCTTGTCAGCTCCAGTATTTGATCAAGCAACCTTTCGGGTACTGGCCCAAATTCCTACCCACTAGGCCACCTACAGCCCGATTGAAGTCCACCTGTAGTAACTTCAATTGATTGGACATGATTGGGAAAGTCACACACCGGTCCGTAGAGCTCCAAGACAGGATTGTGTTGAGGCACAGATTTACTTCACTACAGTCCTAAAAATTATGTACTTTTTACTCCATACATTTTCCCTGACACACAAAATAACTTGTTGGTCTAATTCACACACTTATCAAGAGAACATCCCTGGTCATCCTTACTGCCTCTGATATGTCGGACTCACTAAACACAAATGCTTTGTCTGTAAATTATGTCTGAGTGTTAGAGCTTGCCCCTCTCTATCAGTAAATAAAAGTAAAAAGAAAATGATGCGGTCTGGTTTGCTAAATATAAGGAATTCGAAATTGTTTATACTTAAGTATATTTCATACCAAATACTTTTACTCAAGTAGAATTTTACTGGGTGACTTACGAGTCATTTTCTACGAAGGTATCGTTACTTTTACTCAAGTATGAACATTGGGTACTTGTTCCACCACTGACCAGTAGTCCCCAGTCACCTGATTTTAGTTAACAAGCACACAACACGAGAGACCGGAACCTTGTGAGCAATGTTCCCTCTAAGCTGTGAGGGCGCACAGCCCCACGCGACTGCCGCGCAGAAGAAATATCAGCCCCTTTAGTTAACACTATCAAACTTTCCCTCCACTGTGTGAATTGTGAACGAATCAACGCAATATTAGTCACTTTCAATGCAACATACCGAAACAAAAAAACTATGCAAGAGATTTTCTTGGAGGCAAAGTGCATTGAAGTAGGATTCTATTGCATTGACTGACACAACTCAGGCCCATACTCTACACAGACCGGTGCACCATAACCAATCAGAGCTACAGTATCCCTATACGCAAACAGACCATTGCCATACTTGGATCTGTACCATTCACTTTGAACTGGACTGTGTTTACAGCATGAGTGGTTGCGAATAGATGTGTTTGTTTTGCGATCAAACCAACAACTCCATGTAGCCAGGTGTACATTTGTTCATATTCTTTGTTAGTAAGTGAGTTATTAGCCCAGTTATACCTAAATTCTAGTCAGCAATGGCGGAGAGGTTGCTTCCTACAAGAGCACAACACGTGCATTTTTAGCCATCTTTGAAAAGCAAGTCAGGTAAAGAGCGTTTTATCTGCAAGGGGCAGTGTTGTATTTTGGGGCAGTGTTAGCTTATTCAAGCCGGTTTCAAAATATAAGTAGCCAATATGCAAAGGGTAGCATAATTTGCCTGATTATCCGTAATAATGGTATGAGAATAATAATGCATTTCATTTTGTAAAGTGGTTTCTTGCAAACAATTACAACATGTCAAATCAAATCAAATTGTATTTGTCACATACACATGGTTAGCAGATGTTAATGCGAGTGTAGCGAAATGCTTGTGCTTCTAGTTCCGACAATGCAGTAATAACCACCTTGTCTGAAAAGACAAGTGGATAAACAGGTAACTATCAATCGCTAMATTTCTTTCAAAAGTCTTATGGAATATAGGCCTTTGAACACCACACCTTGACTACTGTAGGCTGAAATACAGAACAGCTAATTCCATGTTAAAATGTATTGTGATTGTGAACATTTTCTCCATAGTTCATGCTAAGCCACTCTGATAGGCCTACATTATGATCAAATAGCCACAGCAACCTACTTGGCCACTGTTATACCGGTAACTTAAAGTGGGTAGAGCATCAGTGTTCACAGTAAACGCGGGCCAGAAGTTGCACAGAATTTCCACAACGTTCGAGTTTGCACTCAGCAGACCTGAAATTTGCTCAGTGCCCACATTTTTTTTTGAGGGAACATTGCTTGTGAGTTACTCACTGTTGTGCAGCACACACCAGGTGATCTAGTTACATACAATATGKAATTCACAAGTAAGTGTCGGTCAGCTAGATATCGTATAACTATTAAGTTACCTGTCTAAAGTGTGCTAAAAGCTCTRAAGATGTGCATTTGGTTTTCCAATTTAGTAGCTCGCTAGCTAAATGGTTAGCTTCTTCCAAAATCATGCTTCACTTGGTAACAGCAGAGAAACTCCTCCCGGATCCAGGGCCTTGCTGTTTTATATTTGTTTTGTACATGCCGAAAACTAAGTAGCTTTTTTTAGTTACTTGTAGGGTTTAGTTCAGAGACTGCATAAAATGTTCGCAATGCACTCGTTAGCATTTAGTTCTCATTCTCTATGGATTTTTACATGTACTTGTTAGCATTGCTAACCTTCAGATTACAGTGGGGTTTGAAAACAGCGCCCCTTGTGTCCAGTGCCGGTATTACCAAATATCCYAGTATGGCACAAGGTCTGTGTGAAGGTGTGATAATCTGGATACCACCCAGGCATAATAACTATACTTTGAATCAAACATACATATTTGAATCGATTCACTGGAGGAGAAAAAACCCTGCCCACGCTAGGCATGCTAGCCTTGTGAGTAGTCGAGAACGACTCATCACAAGCCTAGCATTATACACTAGTCTAGGCTAGACACGCACATACACACCCATGCATCCACACACATTGTGGGAACTACGTTAGGGATACAGTAACTTCCAATCACTTTAAATCTGCTCAAACGGACTGCRCTCCAGTGGGCACCAGGCTGGGCAAAAGTAGTGCACTACTCTATGTAGGGATGACGGGGCCATTTGGGACGCAGACTAACTGTTCGAGCACTTTACTGCTGACACAGTTCCACTGCATGAGCAAATGTTTCAGTACGGCAGAGGAAGTTGAAAAAGAGAACTGTTAAGGTTGTTGGCAATACTAATCTCTTCATATCAACCCACATTCAATAACAGACGGGCAGAGATTAATGCAGAGGGCCGAGGGCCTAACAATGGTATAACATTGAAAACACGCTCGCGCGCACAGGATACAAAACACACCTCTCCTCCAGTGAGAATGTATCTAGCTACAGTATACATCATATGTCTGGGCCAGAAAAGGCAAGTCCTGCTGGTGTAGACTAGGCCCATAGTGATAAAGTAATTGATTGCCTGGAAATCTACAGCCCCAGAAAACCATTCATCTCTGGAGCAGTTGAGCCCTGTGCCCATTCTTCACTCCCACGGCCCAACAAATAGCTCTTACAACAAGACGTATGTGTGCCAGGCAGCCCCCTGAGCACTGGCTATAAGAGCCATTACCATATGTCCATGTAATCACGCTGACTTGATAATGTGCTGTAAAAGGGAGGAGGTGAGGGTTGGTATTCTAATGTTGGTGACAGAGGAAGGTCAAGTATTTGAAGAGACTCAGAAGTATTATCCGAGTGCTACTGCAGTGAGATACGCAGTGGATAGCTAGGTTGGGTGGGGTCAAAATCCTTTTGAAAACTCCATTAACCCTCCTGCTGGTCCCGTGTGGCTCAGTTGGTAGAGCATGGCGCTTGCAACGCCAGGGTTGTGGGTTCATTCCCCACGGGGGGACCAGGATGAATATGTATGAACTTTCCAATTTGTAAGTCGCTCTGGATAAGAGCGTCTGCTAAATGACTTAAATGTAAATGTAATGCTGTGTTCCAGTCGAATTGGACCAACTTACAAGTTCTCTCTGAAAAATATAGTTCATTTTAATCTGATTGTCATACCGTTCTGTGACTTTGTCCACACAAAATACATTTGGATGATTTTCATAACATTTTGGGTGTTTTTTTAAAACCTTTGTACACCTGTGGTGTTTCCAGTCAAAAATGACAGGTCATTAGAAATGAATGGGTGAGACTACAATTAATATATAAAATTGAGTTCAGGCACATGCCCATTCATCAGATGGACACACTTGCTCTCCCAGACCCCCAAATTTGAGCACGCACACCCCCCCCTTCTTGGCTTCCATGGCAACACCCCCAAAAATAATCTTTCCCCACCTGTTGGCATTCTCACAAACAATCGCAACATTGCTTCATTAATATATAGAACTTGTCTCGCAGCTCTGGTATATAAAGCYTTTTTTGAGGCCTTGCTGACAATTAATTCTGTGGCAGCACAATTACCAAACGATATACTGTATGTGAGGCTCTTGATCATATCTTTGATCATGACACTGGTGAGGGGAGAGTCCTTGTTAAACTTTGACACAAGGTAGTCTGTGATAAATAGCACAATAGGTTTCATCGGAGTATGTTATAGTCAAAATAATCCATACATTATGCTTTTTTTTTTTTTTACTTAAAACGAGTTGTATGAGCTAAGGTCAATGAGGCCTACAGTCCATAAATAGCTAATAGAAGTTCAAAACTTGTAATGTTCACAAGATCTAACACAACATTAGGTAATAATATATGGATTATTATGGATTCATAATCAGCTATMATGGGGCGRYCATTTTGGACCAGGAACACAATTAATTAACATGAAACGAACACAACAGGAGGGTTAAATCAGGATGTGAGTGGAAGTTTCATTCATGACCCGAGAGAGGAGAAATTGGTTACTTTATTGATGGAACATGTTGGACTTCACCAACCTTTAGAAATTTCCAGCAGTGATTGAGTCAGAACATGAATAGAAGCGAGTCAAAAGGAGTGAGTCCTTCAAAAGTTTCAAACCACTCCGTCATACAGTACAAGCACAGTTTGAGTAAGTCACACACTGCTTAGAGAATTTTGGAGGTGGGCTGGCAGTGTGGTTAGCTGGATACAGTAGAGAGCACATACAACATTGTATTTTTGTAGGTGAAGAGAAAAATCTGTCAATAGTAATAAAATCTTGATCAGCGCAAGCATTTAGTTCCAAATAGGTTCAAGAGGATTGTCTCTTCCTTTGGAGTCAGGATGGTCATAGTTGTGAGCAGATGTGCTCTGAAGCCAGGCAGGTATACAAACCACAGTTAGGTAAATTAAATTCCTGAAATTAGGTGTCCTCCTGTCCAATTCAAAATTGACCCAATCCTACCTTGTAACCCCACTAGTGAAGATGGGAGAGGATTGGAGAGGAAAGTGGTAAAACCCAAGTAAATCATCAAACTGTCTTTTCGAACTATAAAGTGTGAGCTTTCACTGCTCTTTTTTATTTTGTGAATCTGTTTGTACAGTCGTGGCCAAAAGTTGAGAATGACACAAATATTAATTTTCACAAAGTCTGCTGCTTCAGTTTGTATGATGGCAATTTGCATATACTCCAGAATGTTATGAAGAATGATCAGATGAATTGCAATTAATTGTAAAGTCACTCTTTGCCATGCAAATGAACTGAATCCCCAAAAAACATTTCCACTGCATTTCAGCCCTGCCACAAAAGGACCAGCTGACATCATGTCAGTGATTCTCTCGTTAAAACAGGTGTGAGAGTTGACRAGGACAAGGCTGGAGATCACTCTGTCATTCTGATTGAGTTCGAATAACAGACCGGAAGCTTCAAAAGGAGGTGGTGCTTGGAATCATTGTTCTTCCTCTGTCAAACATGGTTACCTGCAAGGAAACATGTGTCGTTATCATAGCTTTACACAAAAAGGGCTTCASAGGCAAGGATATTGCTGCCAGAAAGATTGCACCTAAATCAACCATTTATCGGATCATCAAGAACTTCAAGGAGAGTGGTTCAATTGTTGTGAAGAAGGCTTCAGGGCGCCCAAGAAAGTCCAGCAAGCGACAGGACCGTCGCCGAAAGTTGATTCAGCTGCGGGATCGGCGCACCACCAGTACAGAGGTTGTGCACGCACAGTGAGGCAAAGACTTTTGGAGGATGGCCTGGTGTCAAGAAGGGCAGCAAAGAAGCCACTTCTCTCCAGGAAAAACATCAGGGACAGACTGATATTTGCAAAAGGTACAGGGATTGGACTGCTGAGGACTGGGGTAAAGTCATTGAATCCCCTTTCCGATTGTTTGGTGCATCCGGAAAAAAGCTTGTCTCCGGAGCTGTCTCTTATACACATCTAGATGTGTATAAGAGACAGGTCCTGTGTCATGCCAACAGTAAAGCATCCTGAGACCATTCATGTGTGGGGTTGCTTCTCAGCCAAGGGAGTGGGCTCACTCACAATTTTGCCTAAGAACACAGCCATGAATAAAGAATGGTACCAACACATCCAAAGAGAGCAACTTCTCCCAACCATCCAGGAACAGTTTGGTGACGAACAATGCCTTTTCCAGCATGATGGCACACCTTGCCATAAGGCAAAAGTGATAACTAAGTGGCTCGGGGAACAAAACATCAATATTTTGGGTCCATGGCCAGGAAACTCCCCAGACCTTAATCCCATTGAGAACTTGTGGTCAATCCTCAAGAGGCGGGGGTGGACAAACAAAAACCCACAAATTCTGACAAACTCYAAGCATTGATTATGCAAGAATGGGCTGACATCAGTCAGGATGTGGCCCAGACACTTATGAMATGCTTGTAATTATACTTCAGTATTCCATAGTACCATCGGACAAAAATATCTGAAGACAATGAGGCAGCAGACTTTGTGAAAGTTAATATTTGTGTCATTCTCAAAACTTTTGGCCATGACTGTACATAGCCTTGTAGGTGTTATTTTTGAAGAGAATGTTCTGAGAACATTAACAGAACAGATAAGGCTATGAGATGAGCTGGAGCACCTTGCTGTCTCCCCAGGTTTTGCCAGACTTTACATAATGAAGAGAAGAGAACGTTTCATCCACCAAGGTTAATGGAGGGTGTACTCAGGGTCAACAAGGGAGAAAACGCACTGCACTTTATCAGGGCTTGCAAATGTCTCCGACAGCATCCCAGAGCCAATCGCAGACTTAAAAACTACACGGTAAGAAACACAGGCAAGGGGCGCTGCTAGGTGGGGTTTTTGGTTGTGTTCGGAGGTGTTCGCGCCAAGGGTTGGAACCGGTTTAGGGAACAGAACCGAAAACTAGAAAATATATTTTTTCAAGAAACAGAAATGGAACGTAAGTGATCCATACTGTTCCAGAACAGAACCGTTMTTTTAAAAGCATGGGAACCGGTTAACAACGCTATTATACGTTCCAGGCATTTAATTGACAGCATGCCAGGGCGGATTGCAGAGGTCTTGAAAAAGAAGGGTCAACACTGCATATATTGACTCTTTGCATCAACTTCATGTAATTGTCAATAAAAGCATTTGACACTTATGAAATGCTTGTAATTATACTTCAGAATTCCGTAGTAACATCTGACAAAAATATCTAAAGACAMTATAGCCGCAAACTTTGTGGAAATGTATATACATGTGTCATTCTCAACTTTTGGCCACGACTGTATATAGTCTCGCTATTGTTGTTTTTTGTTGCTGCCTTTAAATTACTTTTCTCTCTATTCTTGTCCGAATTTTTTGAAACCCGCATTGTTGGTTGGGGGGCTCGTAAGTAAGCATTTCACTGTAAGGTCTACACCCGTTGTATTCGGCGCATGTGACTAGTACAATTTGATTTGATCAGAACGAAACGATTGGAAAATAAATGTAGGTTCCAACCCCTGGTTCATGCATGATACTGCAGTCCACTCTGGGATTTGTTAGAATACTCAGTCACTGCAATTCAAACTAAATTCAACAAACTTCCATCCGCCACACTTACAGATGCAATGAAATACATTGGCACTGTTACACTTTACTATGGAGTGCAATGGAGAAGAAAGTTCTGTTTMCTCATTTCCAAACTGGTTGAATAGCTATTTCAAATCAAATGTATTTGTCACATGCGCCGAATACAACAGGTGTAGACTTTACAGTGAAATGCTTACAAGCCCTTAACCAGCAATGCAGTTTAAGAAATAGAGTTTAAAAAAATATTTACTAAATAAACTAAAGTAAAAAAAAAATTGGGGGAATCAATCAAATCAAAAGGTAACAAGAAAAGTACATAACAATAAGGAGGTTATATACAGGGGGTACCGGTACATGTAAATAGTCAGGGTGGCAATTTGATTAGTTGTTCAGCAGTCTTATGGCTTGGGGGTAGAAGCTGTTAATGAGCCTTTTGGTCCTAGACTTGGCGCTCCTGTACCACYTGCTGTGCGGCAGCAGAGAGAACAGTCTATGACGGGTGACTGGAGTCCTTGACAATTTTTTGGGCCTTCCTCTGACAGCGCCTAGTATCTAGATCCTGGATGTCAGGAAGCTTGGCCCCAGGGATATTTTTACTCATGTAGGCGCCTGCAACTTACCAGGTGAGAAATTACACAGCAAAGGACAACCATTGCCTCCAACCAATTTAATATGAATATTCAATCATTMATTTTTTCTTTACAGTAAAAAAAAATCTCAATTCCAGTTTGAGGTCTTGTGCAGTTGCAAACACTAAMAGTTGTCATTTAATTTTTTTACTTAAAAGAAAGTGAATGAAGCAAGGGTGCCAATTTATTTGACTATCTGTACTTGTGCTTCAGAAAATTAGAAGAATCAATAGCCTTGCCCTTGTTAAAGTTTTTGAAGAGGAGAAAGTAAAACTACAAGGTGCTGACAGTCAGTAGGAAACCATCACAGCTGGCCAGCCTAGATACATCTAAAGACCCCTTTAACTTGCTGTTGATTCTTTTCTCCACTAATCGCTTCGTCAATCCATGGGCTGGCACCTGACACAAACACACAATCTGTTCTCCCACCATTCTCCCTCTAAAAAATAAGCTTAAGGAATCAATTTGGGAAGTAAATGAAATCTTTATTTTCTAGCGAGGAACTGACAAACAAAAATCTACTTAGTAGAGCGCTGGAGAGGCTTGTTGAAGTCTGAACAGTGTGTGTGTGTGCAGCAGGTTGTGTGAAGTCAGCAGGATGAAGRGAATTGATTTTGCATTAAAACAACAGCGCCTCAAACGGTGACGGCAGCTCCGTCTGCTCCCACAGAGGCCTGACGAGTCATCGCTCTTGTTTAAAGATGATTCCCTGCTGTTTTAATTCGCATGTCAAAATCACTAACACAAACACAGGACTAGACGCAGAAAGACATGCCCATATACAGAAGAGGGATACCAAAAACACAAGAGACACACACACACACACCACACAAAGGGTCCAACAGAGTGGCGCTCCAGCTCCGAGTCAGGATGACAGACGAGCCAGACATAGGCATCTGAAGGTCAGACAGGTGAACTAGACATGGCTGTGTGTGCTACCCGGGCTAACCAGGTGGCACTGCAGTCATTTAATTGTGGCACTGCACCATTGCAATATCATTGCCCTCGACGCCCAAAAAATATCAAACATGAAAATAAGGTAACTTGGCGTAAAACGCCACCCTACCTCAAAAAAAAAAGTGAGATTTTTAGTTGAGTGGCAACCAGGGAAAGTGTTGGGGGATAAAATGGTGATGGTTTCTGTGAGAAGTACCGGCAGGGGGCATGTTGTGAAAATGTGTATGCATCTCAATGGTCATGAAGTTATGTTTGTACCAGAGTTAAGCTGGTKGTAGCTGCTACTTTTCTGCTTCAGTGGCACTGTTTTTTATTTCACCTTTATTTAACCAGGTAGGCTAGTTGAGAACAAGTTCTCATTTACAACTGCGACCTGGCCAACATAAAGCAGTGTGACACAAACAACACAGAGTTACACATAAACAAACGTTCAGTCAATAGAAAAAAAGAGAGTCTATATACAGTGTGTGCAAATGGCATGAGGAGGTAGGCAATAAATAGGCCATAGTAGCGAAGTAATTACAATTTAGAAAATTAACACTGGAGTGATARATGAGCAGATGATGTGCAAGTAGAGATACTGGTGTGCAAAAGAGCAGAAAAGAGAAAAACAATATGGGGATGAGGTATGTAGATTGGGTGGGCTATTTACAGATGGACTATGTACAGCTGCAGCGATCGGTTAGCTGCTCAGATAGCTGATGTTTAAAGTTAGCGAGGGGGAAATAAGTTGTTTWAAAAAWAWWAWATATAAAAAATCTAAGTYGTTTTGAGCGCAGAGATCTGATTTTCAATATACAGTTTCTATCTCTCTCATTGCATATGAAATCAATCAATAAAAATGGCTTTGGAAAAAGGCCCTTGATTGATACAGAATGATCCATAGGCCTAAATGCTATAGCTAGCATGCTGTGCTAACTATGAGCCTGACACCAGGCCATATATCACATCTGGCCTTGCAGCCACATCAATACCACAAAGCCAGTTACAGCTGCTGCTTCACCAGCACTTAACATTTAACAATTCCGCTCCATTAGGAAAGTGTACACATTGCCACGGGCGGCTCAGCCATTTTTAACACTGAAAATCCACTTCATTGACTTCCTCCAGGCACTGGAACCCAAGTGGACAATTCTTCTTTAAAAAGCTCTTTATCGTTCCAGAAAAGCTCATTCTTTTTCATCGGGCTGGAAGCTTCCTCTGTGTCTTATGGCACAGACAGAGATGAGTCTAAACATAACTGTAGCGTAGCTAAGCGTAAAGAGATACCGCCCAGGGAGAGGTAGAATGATGAGCATATAAAAAAAAGCCTCATTCACTGTTTTCTTACCTTATAATTCCCTCCGTTTCCTAATAATGATTGAGACAGTTACGTGTCCTTTGTGCAGTCAAGTGTTAAAATGCAACTTGGGGGGGGGTTGGGGGGGGTAGGATGGAAGGTGATGCAGCATTAAAATGTATTAACTTAGAAAAATGCCTGCTTGTCTCTTTCAGAGGAGGAACTACTGCTAGACCTAACCTGCCTCTGGAAAAAGAACAAATTGAATATCCGCGGCACGGTCAGGAGCAGCGAAGGTCACAGGGGACGCGTCGAGAGTGAAGTTTTATTATGTGGCTCCAAGTTTATGGAATAGCGGTAGAGGGTGGAGAATAGATTCTCAGAGCCTCTCCTGTCTATCGCAGACCGCATCTTGACAGAGAGGATTTAAAAAGGTCAGGGGAGTGTTCAGATATCCCMGGATCCTTCAGGGGAGGATAAGGATGGCATGTTGCAGGGATTTGGCATCTCTCCTTCCATCTCCTCCCTTTCCGTTTCTTTTCGCAAGCCACACACTTGCATCGCTCATATGTGTCTGTTGCGCAGTATTAGGCCTATATTCAACATTCTGTGGGACAAGTCTGGGGGTCTAAGGGAACCCAGAACAGCAAGCCGTTGAGAGCCAGAAGCACAACCTGATAGGGTGATATTGAATTTGGATATTGATGACTAATCTGAATCTGATAGCCCTATTGGATTGTTGTGCTACCATCATCAGCAAAAGACAAGGTGATTCCACTGACAGACAAAGCCCATATCGAGTGCAATGTACTGTAACCCATTACTTCCCAAAAGTTTCTAGTACACCCCTTTTTCCTGCCCTGCTAAGCATTCGAAATGTTATGAGTACTTTTCGGAATCAGGGAAAATGTATGGAGTAAAAAGTACATTATTGTCTTTAGGAAAAGTGTTCAAGTAAATGTAGTCAAAACACTACTTAAATAGTACTTTAAAGTATTTTTACTTAAGAACTTTACACCACTGCATCGCAGCCCCTCAGACAGAACTGGAGACCTCTGACACTCATTTGTGTTGACAACTAAATCTTTGCCATACCCCTAGGCAATTTAATAAGATCTTGTCTGTGGGATATTAACTATACACAGCAATTAATGTGAAAGTCACACCACTCAAAGTAATGCTCCACACACTGCAGTGATCACCAGACTGAAGTCACCCACTAGTTGGGTCACTGTAAACTGCAACAATAGTAATGAGTAAATATTCTGTCTCGTGAATACATTATGTGCCTGGCAATTAATTTTTTTAATGGAGGTAAAGAGCGTTATTCATCTCCATGAATCACAAGGAGAGGGACACACGAGAGAGAGAGACACAGAGAGAGAGAGACACGGAGAGAAGAGAGAGAGAGGACAGAGAGACACAGAGAGACGAGACACAGAGACAGAGACACAGAGAGAGGGACACAGAGAGAGAGACACAGAGAGAGAGACACAGGAGAGACACACAAAGAGAGAGACACACAAAGAGAGAGACACAGAGAGAGAGAGAGAGGAGCAGAGAGAGCAAAGAGAGAGAGGAGAGAGACGCAGAGCGAGACGCAGAGAGAGACGCAGAGAGAGACGAGCCAGAGAAGAGACGCAGAGAGAGACCCAGAGACCGCAGAGAGAGACCAGAGAAGCAGAGAGAGACCCAGAGAGAGACCAGACCTGGGCCCTGGCAGTAAACCCCAAAAATACTAAAATAATGATTTTCCAGAGAAGATCCAGATCTCAGGGAATTAGAACAAAGTTCTCAATTGGTACAAAATATATAGAGTACTGCACACACTACAATTACTTAGGTTTAAAAATAAGCTCAACTGGACACCTTAATGAGGCAGTGAATGAACTGAGAAAGCACGCAGGGCATTCTACGCCATTATAAAGCTAAATCAAATTGAAATACCTATTCAAATTTGGCTAAAACTAAATGAATGTGTCATTGAACCAATTGCACTTTATGACAGTGAGGTTTGGGGTCCACTTGCAAAACAAGATTTCATCAAATGGGACAAAAAAMCCATTGAAACCCTGCATGCAGAGTTTTGTAAGTTTCTCCTACATGTCCAGAGGAAAACTACAAACAATGCATGCAGGACAGAATTAGGCCAAAATCCACTAATAATAAAAACTCAAAAAATAGCAATTAAGTTTTGGAAACATCTAAAATACAGTGACCACCTCTCACATCATTACCAGGCCCTGCAATGCCAAGAGCTGAGCAAAGAAGAGAGTCCCCTCATCCAGCTGGTCCTGAGTTCACAAACCAGTTCTACTAACACACTGAAGCCTCAGGACCAGAACATCCAATCAATCAGAATAAAACAAATTACACAGTCAAAACAAAACTACATTGCTTATTGGGAACCACAAGCACAAAACAAAATGCAGTGCTATCTGGCCTTAAATCGACAGTACACCGTGGCTAACTATTTGACCATGGTTACTGATCAAAACCTTAGAAAAACCTTGACAAAGTACAGGCTCAGTGAGCACAGCCTTGCCATTGAGAAGGGTAGACACAGGAAAACCTGGCTCCCTGTAGAGGAAAGGCTGTGCAACCACTGCACAACAGTAGAACCTGAGACGGAGCTGCATTTCCTGACAAAATTTCAAAAATATAAAACAATTAGAGAGTGTAATTCTCCCAAATTTGAAACCCTTATTCAAGWTTTCAAAGACCTCTCTGATGAGAGTAGGCTACCCGTCCTGTTGGGGGAGGACGCAGAAATCTGTGGGTTGGCAGCGCACTACATTGCTGCCTGCCATAAGTTGAGGGACAGTGTCTGACAGACCAATCAACCCTACACATGTTACTCTACTGTAGCTTATTGTTATTGTTCAATGTATGGTTATTTGACCCTTGTTATTTTGTTACTGCTGTCCCGTTGACAATTTTGATTCTTATTATTTCCATATTGTAAATATCCAAAGTAAGCTTTGGCAATATGTACATTGTTACGTCATGCCAATAAAGCAAATTGAATGAACATTTTGAGAGAGCGAGAGAGAGAGAACCCAGAGAAAGAGGGGGGGCTGGAGAGAGAGAGGAAGAGAGAGCGAGACACAGAGAAAGAGGGGGGCTGGAGAGAGAGAGACACAGAGAAAGAGGGGGGCTGGAGAGAGACAGGAAGAGAGAGCGAGACACAGAAAAGAGGGGGGGCTGGAGAGAGAGCGAGACACAGAGAAAGAGGGGGGCTGGAGAGAGAGAGACACAGAGAAAGAGGGGGTGGCTGGAGAGAGAAGGAAGAGAGAGCGGAGACACAGAGAAAGAGGGGGCTGGAGAGAGAGAGACACAGAGAAAGAGGGGGGCTGGAGAGAGAGAGACACAGAGAAAGAGGGGGCTGGAGAGAGAGAGAGAGAGAGACACAGAGAAAGAGGGGGGGCTGGAGAGAGACAGGAAGAGAGAGCGAGACACAGAAGAAAGAGGGGGGCTGGAGAGAGAGCGAGACACAGAGAAAGAGGGGGGGCTGGAGAGAGAGAGACACAGAGAAAGAGGGGGCTGGAGAGAGACAGGAAGAGAGAGCGAGACACAGAGAAAGAGGGGGGCTGGAGAGAGAGAGACACAGAGAAAGAGGGGGCTGGAAGAGAGGAGAGACAGGAAAGAGGGGGGCTGAGAGAGAGAGACACAGAGAAAGAGGGGGGGCTGGAGAGAGACAGGAAGAGAGAGCGAGACACAGAGAAAGAGGGGGGGTAGATGAGAAGACACAGAGAAAGAGGGGGGGCTGAGAGAGAGACAGGAAGAGAGAGCGAGACACAGAGAAAGAGGGGCTGGAGAGAGAGGAGACACAGAGAAAGAGGGGGGCTGAGAGAGAGGAAGAGAAAGCGAGACACAGAGAAGAGGGGTGGAGAGAGAGAGACACAGAGAAAGAGGGGGGCTGGAGAGAGAGAAGACACAGAGAAAGAGGGGGCTAGAGAGAGAGAGACCCAGAGAAAGAGGGGGCTGGAGAAGACAGGAAAGAGAGAGCGAGACACAGAGAAAGAGGGGGGCTGGAGAGAGAGAGACACAGAAAAGAGGAGGGGCTAGAGAGAGAGAGACCCAGAGAAAGAGGGGGGGCTGGAGAGAGACAGGAAGAGAGAGCGAGACACAGAGAAAGAGGGGGGCTGGAGAGAGAGCAGACACAGAGAAAAGAGGGGCTGGAGAGAGAGAGACACAGAGAAAGAGGGGGCTGGAGAGAGACAGGAAGAAGAGAGCGAAGACACAGAGAAAGAGGGGGCTGAGAGAGAGAGACACAGAGAAGAGGGGGGCTGGAGAAGAGAGACACAGAGAAAGAGGGGGGGCTGGAAGAGAGAGAGAGAGACACAGAGAAAGAGGGGGGCTGGAGAGAGACAGGAAGAGAGAGCGAGACACAGAGGAAGAGGGGGGCTGAGAGAGAGCGAGACACAGAGAAAGAGGGGGGGCTGAGAAGAGAGACACAGAGAAAGAGGGGGCTGGAGAGAGACAGGAAAGAGAGCGAGACACAGAGAAAAGGGGGGCTGGAGAGAGAGAGACACAGAGAAAGAGGGGGGCTGGAGAGAGAGAGACACAGAGAAAGAGGGGGGCTGGCAGAGAGAGAGAGACACAGAGAAAGAGAGGGGCTGGAAGAGAGACAGACAGAGAGAGCGGAGACACAGAGAAAGAGGGGGCTGGAGAGAGAGAGACACAGAGAAAAGAGGGGGGACTGGAAGAGAGAACACAGAGAAAAGGGGGCGGAGAGAGACAGGAGAGAGAGCGAGACACAGAGAAAGAGGGGGGCTGGAGAGAGAGAGAACACAGAGAAGAGGGGGCTGGCGAGAGACAGAAGAGAGAGCGAGACACAGAGAAAGAGGGGGGCTGGAGAGAGAGAGACACAGAGAAAGAGGGGGGCTGGAGAGAGAGGAAGAGAAAGCGAGACACAGAGAAAAGGGGGTGGAGAGAGAGAGAACAGAGAAAGAGGGCTGGAGAGAGAGAACACAGAGAAAAGAGGGGGGCTAGAGAGAGAGAGACCCAGAGAAAGAGGGGGGGCTGGAGAGAGACAGGAAGAGAGAGCGAGACACAGAGAAAGAGGGGGGCTGGAGAGAGAAGACACAGAGAAAGAGGCGGGGGCGTAGAAAGAGAGACCAGAGAAAGAGGGGGGCTGGAGAGAGACAGGAAGAGAGAGCGAGACACAGAGAAAGAGGGGGGGGCTGGAGAGAGAGAGAGAGGAAGAGACAAAGATCATGATCAGATGAGCTCCTGCATTTTTCAGCATGTTCTTAAAAAAAATATAGACTTAGAGTTAGATAAACGTGGCTTTTTTGTCAGGAACATATACAGGATGCTACCCTCTACAACATAACCTTCACTCCAAATCAAAACTCAAAACCTACAACCTGATTTTGGACGGAATTACGGAAATCACCTGGAAGGCTTACAACTACAGCAAATGCTCTGGAAAACAACAGAAACCTGAAAACACCCTCCAACCTGGAATTGAGTGAGTAATGTTCAGTCTGAAGCTATATCTTATTTCCAAAAGCCCAGAAGAAAAATACATTAGATTACTTTATAAGGACTGAATGCTAAATTAAGGCTGCCAAGCTTGATACAACTTCAATTAGCACTGAGGTGTCAAGTGAGAGGTGTCAAAGCCTTTATCCTAACAATGGCAGGAGAGTCGCATAGTCTACTCCAACCAAATGGAGAAGCCTTAGAAGCTGCCTCCTGCTGTTCAGAGGTAATTAAAATACAGTACGTAAAGAATTATGTGTATGTAAAGAATTATGAGGCAAGATCACAAAATGAAGCGACTTATGGAAATGCAAGAGGTACTTTTGGGAACATCAGCAACCTCATCTTCCACACAACCATCCCCTGGCATGGCACAATTCTATATTAGCACACTAACCCTCTGTTAAGAGAGGGGGTGTTAACGAGGGGTGGAAACTCAGGATACTAAACAATGAGGACTCTGAGTCAGCTAATATAAATCTCTATAAGTCTGGAACAGTATTGGTACAGGGCAACCCCAAACAGTTTCAGCTGGACTTTCATCTAATCAAAGAATTAGCCCAGCAGGAGTAGCTCTCCCTTGAGAAAGATACCCCCACCCCGAGCGGGTCAGACCTCTTCATTATATAACCACAGATGAGCAACCCCAAGCGGAAAGTCAACCTCCCAGCACAGAGTACTACCCCCCTCATTGAAATGATGGATACATTCACCCAGCTGGAGGTAAGGCAGGTGGAGCTGGACCAACAACATTGGACACTTTATGGAACACAAAGCCTTCACTATCTCATCCTGGAATATCCAAAGCCATCTGCCTTTGGCCTAAAGAGCAGGAACCTGGACTTCACCAAAGAAATCGGTAATGCAGACATTGTCATCCTACATGAAACCTGGTATAAAGGAGACGGACCCACTGGTTGCCCTTCAGGTTAGAGAGAGCTGGTAGTCCCATCCACCAAACTACCAGGTGTGAAACAGGAAAGAGACTCAGGGGTTATGCTAATTTGGTATAGAGCAGACATAACTCAAACCATTATATTAATCAAAACTGGAACATTTTACATCCTGAAAAGGAAATGATCTTAACAGAGAAAAATGTCCTCCTGTTTGCTACCTATAACCCCCCACTAGAAACCCCATAGTTTAATGAAGACTGATTTCCCCCTCCAGGATGGAGAAGC
The DNA here is from genome assembly GCF_002910315.2 of Salvelinus sp. IW2-2015. Classification (NCBI taxonomy): domain Eukaryota; kingdom Metazoa; phylum Chordata; class Actinopteri; order Salmoniformes; family Salmonidae; genus Salvelinus; species Salvelinus sp. IW2-2015. The sequence goes on from NC_036864.1 coordinate 1,609,525, forward strand.
TATCATTTCCAGGGACATGTACTAGTCTGTGGCGACCTAAATGCCAGAACTGGACAAGAACCTGACACCCTCAGCACACAGGGGGACAAACACCTGCCTGGAGTTGACAGCATTCCCTCCCCCATATTCCCCCCAGGCACAACTATGACAACCTAACCAACAAAAACGGGTCACAACTCCTGCAGCTGTCGCACGCTGGGTATGTACATAGTCAACTGGTAGGCTTTGAGGGGACTCCTATGGTAGGTACACCTATAGCTCATCTCTTGGCAGTAGTACTGTAGACTACTTTATCACTGACCTCAACCCAGAGTCTCTCAGAGCGTCACAGTCAGCCCACTGACACCTCCATCAGATCACAGCAAAATCACAGTCAACTTGAAGAGAGAAATACTCAATCATGAGTATCACTAAAACAATACAGAAATACACAATGGAAAAAGAAGGAACAGCACATCACAAATCAGCTCAATGTAATTGAAGAATCCATAGACTAACCACTTCTGGGAAAATTGGAAAACACTAAACAACAACACAAAGAATTATATCTCCAAAATGGAGATGTATGGGTAAACCACTTCTCCAATCTATTTGGCTCTATAACAAAGAACAAACAGCAAAAACATATACATGATCAAATACAAATCTTAGAATCAACTAGTAAAGACTACCAGAAGCCACTGGATTCTCCAATTACCTTAAATGAACAACAGGACAAAATACAAACCCTCCAACCCAAAAAGGCATGTGGTGTTGATGGTATCCTCAATGAAATGATCAAATATACAGACAGCAAATTCCAATTGGCTATACTAAAACTCTTTAACATCATCCTTAGATCTGGCATCTCCCCAATATTTGGAAGCAAGGACTGATCACCCCAATCCACAAAAGTGTAGACAAATTTGACCCCAATAACTACAATGGAATACGCGAAAAACAGCAACATTGGGAAAATCCTCTGCGTTTACATTAACAGCAGACTCGTACATTTCCTCAGTGAAAACAATGTCCTGAGCAAATGTCCGTGTTTTTTAACCAGCTTAAGCCCCACCCTCTTCAACAAATATATCAACAAATTGGCGAGGGCACTAGAAAAGTCTGCAGCACCCTACTAGAATCTGAAGTCAAATGTCTACCATTTGCTGATGATCTGGTGCTTCTGTCACCAACCAAGGAGGGTCTACTACAGCAGCACCTAGATATTCTGCACAGATTCTGCCAGACCTGGGCCCTGACAGTAAATCTCAGTAAGACCAAAAGAATGGTGTTCCAAAAAAGATCCAGTCGCCAGGACCACAAATACAAATTCCATCTAGACAACGTTGCCCTAGAGCACACACAAAACTACACGTACCTCGGCCTAAACATCAGCGCCACAGGTAACTTCCACAAAGCTGTGAACGATCTGATAGACAAGGCAAGAAGTGAATTCTATGCCATCAAAAGGAACGTAAAATTCAACATACCAATTAGGATCTGGCTAAAAATACTTGAATCAGTTAGAGAACCCATTGTCCTTTATGGTTGTGAGGTCTGGGGTCCGCACACCAACCAAGAATTCACAAAATGGGACAAACACCAAATTGAGACTCTGCAGGCAGAATTCTGCAAAAATATCCTCCGTGTACAATGTAGAACACCAAATAACACATGCAGAGCAGAATTAGGCCGATACCCGCTAATGATCAAAATCCAGAAAAGATCYGTTAAATTATACAACCACCTAAAAGGAAGTGATTCCCAAACCTTCCATAACAAATCCATCACCTACAGAGAGATGATCCTGGAGAAGTCCCCTAAGCAAGCTGGTCCTGGGGCTCTGTTCACAAAAACAAAACATCCTACAGAGCCCCAGGACAGCAACACAATTAGATCCAATCAAATCATGAGAAAACAAAAAGACAATTACTTGACAGATTGGAAAGAACAAAAAAAACTGAGCAAACAAGAATGCTATTTGGCTCTAAACAGAGAGTGACCCAAATTTAAGGAAAACTTTGAGTATGTACACTCAGTGAGCATAGACTTGCTACTGAGAAAGGCCGCCATAGCCTGTCTTCTCTTGAGAGCAAGGTCTGCCTATGTGCACACTGCCCACAAAATGAGGTGGAAACTGAGCTGCACATTCTAAACTCCTGCCAAATGTAAGACCATATTGGAGACACATATTTCCCTCAGATTACACAGATCCACAAAGAATTCGAAAAACAAACCCGATTTTGATAAACTCCCATATCTACTGGGTGAAATACCAGCGTGCCATCACAGCAGCAAGATTTGTGACCTGTTGCATCAGGAAAAGGTCAACCAGTGAAGAACAAATGTAAATTACAACCCATATTTATGCTCATTTATTTTCCCTTTTGTACTTTAACCATTTGTACGCCGTCACACCACTGTAAATATACATAAACTCAGCAAAAAAAGAAACGTCCTCTCACTGTCAACTGCGTTTATTTTCAGCAAACTTAACATGTGTAAATATTTGTATGAACATAAGATTCAACAACTGAAACATAAACTGAACAAGTTCCACAGACATGTGATTAACAGAAATTGAATAATGTGTCCCTGAACAAAGGGGGAAAGTAAAAATCAAAAGTAACAGTCAGTATCTGGTGTGGCCACCAGCTGCATTAAGTACTGCAGTGCATCTCCTCATGGACTGCACCAGATTTGCCAGTTCTTGCTGTGAGATGATACCCTACTCTTCCACCAAGGCACCTGCAAGTTCCCAGACATTTCTAGGAGGAATGGCCCTAGCCCTCACCCTCCGATCCAACAGTTTCCAGACATGCTCAATGGGATTGACATCCGGGCTCTTCGCTGGACATGGCAGAACACTGACATTCCTGTCTTGCATGAAATCACGCACAGAACAAGCAGTATGGCTGGTGGCATTGTCATGCTGGAGGGTCATGTCAGGATGAGCCTGCAGGAAGGGTACCACATGAGGGAGGAGGATGTCTTCCCTGTAACGCACAGCGTTGAGATTGCCTGCAATGACAACAAGCTCAGTCCGAAGAAGCTGTGACACACCACCCCAGACCATGACAGACCCTCCACCTCCAAATCGATCCCACTCCAGAGTACCAACCTCAGTGTAAAGCCCATTCCTTCGACGATAAACACAAATCTGACCATCACCCCTGGTGAGACAAAACCGAGACTCGTCAGTGAAAAGCGCTTTTTGCAAGTCCTGTCTGGTGCAGCGACGGTGGGTTTGTGCCCATAGGCGACGTTGTTGCTGGTGATGTCTGGTGAGGACCTGCCTTACAACAGGCCTACAAGCGCTCGGTTCAGCCTCTCTCAACCTACTGCGGACAGTCTGAGCACTGATGGAGGGATTGTGCGTTCCTGGTGTAACTCAGGCAGCTGTTGTTGCCATCCTGTACCTGTCCTGCAGGTGTGATGTTCGGATGTACCGATCCTGTGCTGGTGTTACACGTGGTCWGCCACTGTGAGGACRATCAGCTGTCCGTCCTGTCTCCCTGTAGCGCTGTCTTAAGCGTCTCACAGTACGTACATTGCAATTTATTGCCCGGGCCATATCTGCAGTCCTCATGCCTCCTTGCAGCATGCCTAAGGCACGTTCACACTGATGAGCAGGGACTCTGGGCATCTTTCTTTTGGTGTTTTTAAGAGTCCGTAGAAAGGCCTCCTTAGTGTCCTAAGTTTTCATAACTGTGACCTTAATTGCCTACCGTCTGTAAGCTGTTAGTGTCTTAACAACCGTTCCACAGGTGCATGTTCATTAATTGTTTATGGTTCATTGAACAAGCATGGGAAACAGTGTTTAAACCCTTTACAATGAAGATCTGTGAAGTTATTTGGATTTTTATAAATTATCTTTGAAAGACAGGGTCCTGAAAAAGGGACGTTTCTTTTTTTGCTGAGTTTAATWTAACATTTGTAATGTCTTATTCTTTTGGAACTTCTGTGAGTATAATTTTTACTGYTCAGTTTTATTGTTTATTTCACTTTTGTATATTATCTACTTCACTTGCTTTGGCAATGTAAACATACAGTGAAGTCRGAAGTTTACATACATTTAGGTTGGAGTCATTAAARCTAGTTTTTCAACCTCTCCACAAATGTCTTGTTAACAAACTATAGTTTTGGCAAGTCAGTTAGGACATCTACTACAGACAGATTATTTMACTTATAATTCACTCCATCACAATTCCAGKGGGTTTACATACACTAAGTTGACTGTGGCTTTAAACAGCTTGGAAAATTCCAGAAAACAATGTCATGGCTTTAGAAGCTTCTGTTATGCTAATTGACATAATTTGAGTCAATTGCAGATGTACCTGTGGAATCATTTCAAGGCCTACCTTCAAACTCAGTGCCTCTTTGCATGACATCATTGGAAAATCAAAAGAAATCAGCCAAGATCTCAGAAAAAAAATTGTAGACCTCCACAAGTCTGGTTCATCCTTGGGAGCAATTTCTAAACACTTGAAGGTACCACATGTATCTGCACAAACAATAGTACGCAAGTATAAACACCATGGGACCACGCAGCCATCATACTGCCAAGTAAGGAGATGCGTTCTGTCTCCTAGAGATGAACGTAGTTTGGTGTGGAAAATGCAAATCAATCCCAGAAAAACAGCAAAGGACCTTGTGAAGATGCGGGAAACAGGTACAAAAGTATCTATATCCCAGTAAAACCAGTCCTATTCGACATAACCTGAATGGCCACTCAGTAAGGAAGAAGCCAGTGCTCCAAAACCGCCATAAAAAAGCCAGACTTACGGTTTGCAACTGCACATGGGGACAAAGTCGTACTTTTTGGAGAAATGTCCTCTGGTCTGATGAAACAAAAATAGAACTGTTGGGCCATAATGACCATTGTTAAGTTGGATGAAGAATGGGGAGGCTCGCCAGCCCAAGAACACCATCCCAACCGTGAAGGGGCCGTGGCAACATCATGTTGTGGGGTGCTTTGCTGCAGAGGGCTGGTACGCTTCACAAAATAGATGGCTTCATGATGACGCAAAAATTATGTGATATATTGAAGCAACATCAGTCAAGAAGTTTAAGCTTTGTCGCAAATGGGTCTTCCAAATGGACAATGACCCCAAGCATACTTCCAAAGTTGTGGCAAAAGGCTTAAGGACAACAAAGTCCAGGTATTGGAATGGCCATCACAAAGCCCTACCTCAATCCTATAGAAAATGTTGGGCAGAACTGAAACAGCATGTGCGAACAAGGAGGCCTACAAACCTGACTCAGTTACACCAGCTCTGTCAGGAGGAATGGGACAAAATTCGCCCAACTTATTGTGGAAACTTGTGGAGGCTACCCGAAATGTTTGACCCAAGTTAAACAATTAACATTTACATTTAAGTCATTTAGCAGACGCTCTTATCCAGAGCGACTTACAAATTGGTGCATTCACCTTATGACATCCAGTGGAACAGCCACTTTACAATAGTGCATCTAATCTTTAAGGGGGGGGGGGTCAGAAGGATTACTTTATCCTATCCTAGGTATTCCTTAAAAGATGGTGGTTTCAGGTGTCTCCGGAAGGTGGTGATTGACTCCGCCTGTCCTGCGTCGTGAGGAGTTTGTTCCACCATTGGGGGGCCAGAGCAGCGAACCAGTTTGACTGGGCTGAGCGGGAAACTGTACTTCCTCCAGTGGTAGGGAGCGCGACAGCCAGAGATGGATGAACGCTAGGCCCTTGTTTGGGTGTAGGGCGCTTTTAAGGGCAATGCTACCAAATACTAATTGAGTGTATGTAAACTTCTGACCCACTGGGAATGTGATGAAAGAAATAATAGCTGAAAATAAATCATTCTCTCTAGTATTATTCTGACATTTCACATTCTTAAAATAAAGTGGTAAATGTCAGGAATTGTGCAAAATGTATTTGTCTATAAACTTCTGACTTCAACTGTACCTACTTACATTTTGGAAGCTAATAGATTGTGTTTAGTTAAAATATCAGACATAATAATTGTTATCAGAAGATACTATTAACACGTACATTTGACTGGACACCCAAGATAGGCTATGGCCCCCCCCTCTCGAGACAGTCTCAGTTCGGTTCGCTTTAAGGGCTCTTTTGAGTGTTCACACTGAACAAAAAATGTACAGAGTCCAGAAAAATTTGCTGAAAGGGACCAAGTGTGAAAACACCATTAAAATATGACTGAGATTGTTCTTTTAAAGAGGACTATATGTGAAAACACCGTTACTTACCGAAAGGAGCTTCCACGTGATTGGACGAACCTGGCGCGGAATTCCAGACCAGCTCAACTTTCGTAATTCCTCTGAAAGGGGAACAGACAGAGAATTACATTATGACATTTTCAAAGAACATACAAGACCACTGCGATTCTTTGCCTGAAGAAAGCAAAAGAAAAAAGACAATATTTGAACACACAAATTTCATCAATTACATATTATACTACAAAACCTTAGGCTGATGCTGTAGGCGTTTCTGTATCCTAAGGCATTTATCATGTTTGCGTAGGGGGAAAACATATTCCCTGGAAAGACAGCGCCATGCGTATTTACTGTGCAGCCTTTTTCCCCCAAAGACTCATAATTGCCTGTTATCCAACACATACATAGACCGTGATGCCAGAAAATGAACCCAAAACATATGTTGGCTCTAGAGGAAAACATATTTCCTTGAAAGACAACACCATGAAGCTTTTTGATTTGGTGTATATTTTCCCMCAAATTCCCTGATATCCCACACATACAAATTCATTCCAAATCCCAAGCTTCTCCTCACCGTCTYGGACACCCATAACATTAGCATTTGACGGGTTTAAAGAGGTTTCCCACCACATGGTCAGGAGGCCGCGTTCTGGGGCCCACGAGCRTTAATGTGAATAAATCTCACAGAGGTGCAAATTGGACTTTTAAATTGGAAAAGAGGGGCTCCCCCTGGGTCTATAAAACCACCAGAAAATATGGTGCTCTGGTCAAAATTCGTGCTCTGGTCAAAAACAGTGTACTACTGTATATAGGAAATAGGGTCCCATTTGGAATGCAGCCATGGTTTAATTCTGGATTCTTTCACATAATGTCCACTGCATACTTCAAACTCTGCGGGAGTGGGCAGTGCTAAGTCCTATTGGCCATGGTAAAGTGGTAAAGAGTAGTGCACTATAAATGAAACACTAGGGTGCCATTTGGGACACAGACAAGGCCTTCACCTGTGTCATTCATCCATAGTTCACCAACAGCCATGCATCTAACTTCGCTTCAGCCTAACTAAAGTTTAGGACTGAATCATTAACATTCCGCCTGCCTATTCCAATCCAAATCCCACACAAATTCAACAAGAATCTCTTCAGTGTACTTGCATATTGTGCATTGTCTCACTCGTGTTAGGAGAGCGGGGGGGGGGGACTGATGTGTGTAAATGAGATGACAACGGCAGGCAAAACAGGTAAACGCCCCTCCCGTTCTCCCGACGACTCCTCCATCTTTCTACCGTTATACCTCTCCTTCCATCCCTCCCACTCTACCTCCCTCCATGTAAAAACAAAAGCATCTCTGACTCAGGCCTAAACTCCCATCTCCACTCTTGCTCAGAGCGCTGGCGCACAACTGGTATAACACAGCAAACATATTGATTAGTTCCAAATTACGGGCCGGCAGTTCTAACGCAAGACAGTATTGTGTTAGTGACAGATATTGCAAATGGGAAATGTTGGCCTGTTCTAAACAGGAAGGCCTGGATTAGTCCATTGGCTAAATCGAGTGTCCACTTAGGCTATACAACGTATTCGTAGTTGTATATCACTACTGCTTTGTATACCATCACCACTTAGGCAAGGCTACAATCTGAGCGTGTTTGTTTTTCATCTATTTACCCTTTTACTTATTATTTTCATTCCCAATGAGATTCAAAAAACTTTTTCAGAAGAGAGCAAAAAGCCAGAAATCAAGCATTCATTATATATTCGCCATATAAAAATCAACAACACACTGCCACGGTAGACATAGGATAAAGGCTAGCCTATAGGATATAGAAATTGTTCCATATTTCCTCCCCGTATCTCCAGGGCCTCTGCTGAAGTATATAGATTCTATAATGAATCACAGCCCACAGCACACTATGGTCGCGTCCCAATAATCTATCCTTCTTCATGAACTGTGCAATCGTTCACTACTACCCACAAGTTTAAAAGCATAGAATTGGTGTAGGCACGGGCTATAGTAGGTTTCCGTACACCAGTCGTATCCTTTCAAATCCATAAAGGGATGTGAACAAGTGCACACTTCAGGAGGAAGGAGATTATTTGGACGCAACCCATCAGTAAGGAATCGCACAGCWGCCCCCAACAGCATAAAGCTTTTAAACAGAAGCACTGAGGCTCCCTAGCAGGTAGAGACAGGAAATGTGTATAGTTATCAAGACGTAAAGCATATGCCTTCTTGAAACACTAAATGTAATGCATATATGCATCATTCAGACCATACCGTCAGGCCGTAACACCACCTGGTATGGCAAATGCACCGCCCGCAACCACAGGGCTCTTCAGAGGGTCGGTGCGGTCTGCCCAACGCCTGCCCTTCAGGACATCTACAACCCCCGGTGTCACAAGAAGGACAAAAAGATCATCAAGGACATCAACCACCCGAGCCACTGCCTGTTCRCCCAGTTATCATCCAGAAGGCGAGGTCAGTACAGGTGAATCAAAGCTGGGGACGAGAGACTGAAAAACAGCTTCTATCTCAAGGCCATCAGTCTGTTAAATTAGCCATCACTAGTYGGCCTCCACCCAGTACCMGGCCCTGAACTTAGTCACCGTCACTAGCCGACTGGCACCCGGTTACTCTACTCTACCATAGACTGCTGCCCTATGTACATAGACACTTGTTTAAATAAGGTTTGAGTCATTTCATATGTATATACTGTATTCTAGTCAACTCCATCCTTTTCGAACAATTGCTGTATATATATATATATATATATATATACACACACACACTATTCTATCCTACGTATTCTACAGATGTGTGTGTGTGTGTGTGTGGTTACTACATGATTCCATATGTGTTATTTCATAGTTTATGTCTTCACTATTATTCTACAATGTAGAACATAGTCAAACTAAAGGAAAACCTTTGAATGAGTAGGTGTGGCCAAACTTTTGACTGGTACTGTATTTGTACTCCATTGCTGGTCCTAATATTACATATTTCTTCATTCCAGTCTTGTACTTTTAGATGTGTGTATTGTTAAATACTACTGCACTGTTGGAGCTAGGAACACAAGCATTTCGCTACACCCACAATAGCATCTGCTAAATATGTGTATGCAACCAATAAMAYTTGATTCGATGGAGATTATTTTAATGGCATGGGCTTGGTAATTAACCCAAACCTAACCTTCTAGAGCCACAGGGCAGCTGTTGGGAAGGAGAGGAGAGGCATGATGAAATGATGCAGAAGAAAGAGGGATGAGAGAAGACAGCGGGACGGGGGAGTGCAAGGGGGAGCAGACGGAGGAGAGAGAGAGAAGGAGAAGGTAGGGAGCAGAGAAAAAGAGGTAGATAGACAACAGTGGAGGGAGAACCACACCCCATTCACAGTTACACTGAGGTGGCAGCTTTAATGAACCCCAAGGCTTTACAGGGAGGGAAGAAACTTTATAGGGAAAGGAATCCACTCAATGAATTAAATACAGAGCTACTCAACRGTGTCTCTCCTCAGTCCGCACTCTGCACCTTCCAACCCTCATCTGCGCCGTCAGCCGCATTAATTAATCAATTAATCTTACTAGCCGTTAATTAAAAACTACCTGTTTCCCAACTGACATTAATCTCACAGTGGGGAGAGAGAGTCAGACACAGACTTACACGCTCTCTCTCCTCGGGCGCTGATGACCTGGAAAGACGACCGTTCTCATGGCCATACGTGCAAGGCTTCTGTGTTTGGGGAGGGCTGGAGGTCAGACATTTACCTGGCACCATCTGGCCAGCAGTGTGWGAGCATCTGCCTGCTGCAGCCATACATCACAGATGGAACATCACGGGACATGACGGAACACACCCTCTGTGCTCGCCGCATTCTAAACACTACTCGAAAAATCTAAACTGGGGAAATCTCAAATGACATTCTATTCACGCATAGGGATTAGGGCAACAGTACCGAGCTACATGGGTACCTCTGGTTGAAAGTAGAGCACTAATGGTTCAAATGAGTGCACTATAAAAAGGTAATAGAATATTATTTAAGATGCATGTCCCTTTAACATCCCCTCCCGAGCTGACTCAGTCAGCTAACTGATGAGGAAATTCCATCCGGAGCTCCGGCTACATGGAGAAAGAAACAATACGACCTTGCTCAGTTTCCTAGAGCCGGGTCTTAAATTGCAAATGCTATTTCATTAGTGGCCAGAGCTGTCTTGTTTCTCGGAAAAACACAGCTTTTTCAAGAATATATCACTTGTTCATTATAATAAAATAGCAAAGCCTGAAACACTCGTTGAACAAGGTCCCTAGGGACGTGGACCCAGAGCTAAATCAAATCAGAAGTCTCAGAGCCCTGAGTGAGATTATGAGGGAAAGCACAGTGTGAAGCACGCAAGTCAGTCAGTCAGCATTGTGTCTGTGAGCTATGAGGCTAATCTAAGAGAAACMGAGAAAAGGCATATCCTAGACAGAGTGACACAGGCCAAGTCAAATAATTAAAGCCGAATGCCAATTAAATSAAAATGCCAGCACAGATTACTAATGACAAATAGAATGTACTGTAGGCCTATTTCTATAGCGAAGACATTGAAAGTGTGTAGAATTGGCAGAAATTTACTTTAAAACTGCAACAATGAGGGGTGCAGAACTGCAGAAGGAAAGCAGCTTTAAAACAAACCGCCATTGGCCATGTTCACTACTCCTCCCCCCCCTGAAAAATCCTAGGGGAAGCACTGTGTTGCGTCATAGAATCTCTCCCCCGGAGGTCACTTCCTATCCCAGACACCTTGTCCTTAGACTACTGCGTTAATGGTTTATTCATGAGCTCACAAGGAATAGGCCTAGGCTACAGTACATTTTTGCTTGCGGCCGCGCCGGTACTTCGTAACATCGTGTACCTCCTGTTTAAGCATTGTAACAGCTGTATCCCTATGGGAGAAGTTGAAGTAATGGATGCTAAATACCTTCAATATTGCAATGTTTATAATGTACGKTACAATCCCAACACAGATTGTGTCGTTCAAATCTCCAGATGGAGAGTCAAGTACTTGGATTTCACACATCCTGTGTGTGTGCGTGAAAGAGAGGAATAAAAATATATATTTTAAAAGGCAGAGAAAGACAGGCCATTTATCAGGAAAGATGAGAGCTGTCAGTCTGTGTGCTGACTGAGTGAGGAAGTGACGGCAGAGGGAGGCAGACAGTTGGCAGGCCGGAGCCATGCACTATTCAGACACGACTCAGATGGAGAGGGCAATGGGGCGGACAGACAGCCAAGAGGTCTTCACACACAGCTCACATTCATAGACAGACACTACAAAACAAACACTTCCTTGGCGGTGTCACACATAGGCCTAGACAAACCATAAAGTGATAGGCTAGAATATCAGACAGTGACAGCAGATCCCGTAGGCCTATTCCTATCATGGCCGACAACAACCCAATAAATAAGAGCTAAGTCTAACTCCACATCCCAAGCAACATCCTGCTGCACTCGTGTCTCATGTAGTCCTGTAAAACTAACGTGGAGAGGCTACAATATCAGTGGCAGGCAGATCCCCATTTCTTCAAACGCAGGGAGCCCAAGACAACATCCCCAGCAGACAAACTAGGGCCTACCTCTACATCATCACTATCATGGCTAACAAGAATGTCATCCGGCCTGACGCATTTATTTGGCGCTGTAAAAGTTTTAGCTGATGCTCTAAACCTTAAGCACTGAGTCTGTCTGTGTGAGAGACAGAGTACAGCGCTATTAACTCAGGTAAAGGACGAAGAGACAAGCAGCTGGTGACGACAGGCTCGTGAACTAATGGGAGTCCTGTAAAAAGATACTCCTCCGTATTACCACCTGGCTTCTGGACGATGAAATGTAGTCTACGTCCCAAATGGCACCCTATTCTTCCCGATAAAGTGCACTACTTTTGACCCAAGAATATATAGTGCACTAGGCCCATATAGGAAATGGGGTTCCATTTGGGACGCAGCCATGGTGAGATATAGTGCTGGTGACTGGGAAGTGAACGGTACAGTAAGGACCCAGTCAACTCCCCCTAGCCCGGCCTCTCAAAGTMACTGCCGAGAGAGGTGGTTGGCTTCTTAAACTGATTGCATTATAAATTCCTCTACTTCTTATAAATTATCCTACTTCACCCGTGAAGTTTTTAACAACGTACAATATTCTAATTTCAGATGACACTTTTCAAAACCAACTTATTTAAACTTCTCCCTAAAGTCTCTAAAGTGTGTGTATGATGCCAGATTTTAATGAGGCTGAGTAAAAATGAAATGTTTTAAGGTCTAAAATGTACTGTAGACGAAGTGGCAGTTCTGAGGCAGGGATTATGAGGCAGCCCCCAGATCTCTATACTATTTGTGATTTGGTTCATGGGGAGTTCATAGTCTTGGATCTACTATGGGAAGACAAAGTTCTGCCAGGCTGCCACTGTACCACACTGTAATCTAGTGAGTCATACTCCCACTGTCAAGGCATCCGCATGCTTCCCAGCCGAAACAATTCGGAAGAGTTTGCGCATACAGTGCATTCGGAAAGTATTCAGACCCTTTGACTTTTTCCACATTTTGTTACACCCTTATTCTAAAATGGATTCATTTGTTTTCCTCATTAATCTACACACAATACCCAATAATGACACAGAAAAAAAACGATTGAGACATTTTTGCTAATTTATAAAAATAAAAAAAATAACAGAAATAAACATTTACATAAGAATTCAGACCCTTTACTGAGTACTTTGTTTAAGCACCTTTGGCAAAGATTACAGCCTGGAGTCGTCTTGGGTATGACGCCACAAGYATGGCACACCTGTATTTGGGGAGTTTCTCCCATTCTTCTACGCAGATCCTCTCAAGTTCTGTCAGGTTGGATGGGGAGTGTCGCTGAACAGCTATTTTCAGGTCTCTCCTGAGATGTTCGATCAGGTTCAAGTCCGTGCTCTGGCTGGGCCACTCAAGGATATTCAGAGACGTAACCCGAAGCCATGCGTTATCTTGACTGTGTGCTTAGGATCGTTGTCCTGCTGGAAGGTGAAACTTCGAACCAGTCGGAGGTCCTGTGTGCTCTGGAGCAGGTTTTCATCAAGGATCTCGCCGTACTTTGCTCCGTTCATATTTGCCTCGATCCTGACTAGTATCCCAGTCCCTGCCGCTGAAAAACATCCCCACAGCATGATGCTGCCAACACCATGCTTCACTGTAGGGATGGTGCCAGGTTTCCTCCAGACGTGATGCTTGGCATTCAGGTCAAAGAGTTGAATCTTGGTTTCATCAGACCAGAGAATCTTCTTTTTCATGGTCTGAGAGTCTTTAGGTGCCTTTTGGTAAACTCCAACCGGGCTGTCATGTGCCTTTAACTGAGGAGTGGCTTCCGTCCGGCCACTCTACCATAAAGGCTTGATTGGTATAGTGCTGCAGAGATGGTTGTCCTTCTGGAAGGTTCTCCCATCTCCACAGAGAAACTCTAGAGCTCATTCAGAGTGACCATCGGGTTCTTGTTCACCTCTTTGACCAAGGCCCTTCTGGCCAAACTGAGCAATAGGGGGAGGTGGCCACCTCTAGGAAGAGTCTTGGTGGTTCGAAACATCTTCCATTTAAGAATGATGGAGGCCACTGTGTTCTTGGTGACCTTGAATGCTGCAGAAATGTTTTGGTACCCTTCCCCAGATGTGTGCCTTGACATGATCCTGTCTCGGGGCTCTATGGACAATTCCTTCGACGTCATGGCTTGGATTTTGCTCTGACATGTACGGTTAACTCTGGGACCTAATATAGACAGGTGTGTGACTTTCCAAATAATGTCCAATCAATTTCTAGAAACATCTCAAGGATGATCAATGGAAACAGGATGCACTGGAGCTCAACATTGAGTTTTGTAGCTAAGGGTCTGAATACTTAAGTAAATAAGTATTTTATTTTTAATACATTTGCAAAAACCTGTTTTTGCTTTGTCATTATGGGGTATTGTGTGTAAATCGAGGAAAAACATGTATTTCATACATTTTCTAATTCAGCTGTAATGTAACAAAATGTGGAAAAAGACAAGGAATCTGAATAAGTTTTGAATGCACTGTATATTACGACAACATTTGTGACGTTCTTGTGAGTTTTGGACTTCGTTAAGGGTTTTTTCRCRGCTGWTCGGGCACACAAAAACATTTCGATGCAAGCCGAAGTCGGTAGCCGAAGTCTACGCCCCTTCGTCCGTGATTGGTCAACAGTAGAGATTCTTCAATAAAGTCTGTTGTCATTCAATGAGAGACGACTGGTTATTCAAAGTTTCATTGAGAGGTACAATTTTACATCTAGCTAAGATTGGTGCAGTGTGAGACTAATATCTGCTTGGCTAAAATGTCAAAATGAGTGACAGACTTCTAGAGAAATCATAGATTCATTCTGACTATTTTGAGGAAACGTATGTAAACGGTGTCTCAAAATGGACACAAAGTACTATCGCCGCTTTTGTATCGTTTTTCAAGCAAAGGTCTTTCGAGGTAGTATGCTAGCACACTTGACCGGTTCGCCAAAGGCGCCAGCCGAAGTGAAGCATATGCTGAAGCCATTAGACAACACTTTCCTAAAAAGCTTGTCAGCCACTGAGTACTGCATACGTTCACTGGGGGAAAAGTCTATCATTGGTGGCCGGAAGCCTTTCAAGGCTGGATTCCTCCAATTTGGGGATGAAAAGCTGTTGATAAAAATCAAAAGGACTCAAACACACTATAAGCAACTCAAGTTGGTACTCTACAGCAGTTAGGAACTCAGACCTAGGTCAGAGTAGTCTTAACGTATTACTGGCCTGGACAGGCAAAAACAACTTGTATTGGTGACAAAACAGCTGATCTCTGTGTTGCAATCATTGCACGCAAAGGAATTAGTAATCAAGAAGAGGGAAGACAATGGCACTCTGACGCCTGCCTGGTGAGACCTGGCCACAGTACGAGCAGCTTACGGACCTAGGGTGCATGAGAGATAATCATCAGTAGTTGTCATTTAGCTCTGGTCTCAAATGACACTGAGGTGTGAAATCTGGTATCCACACCAGACAGAACGTTCGCTCGCTATAGGGGTTACTTCCAAGATGGAGATGCCGTTCGTTTTTTTGGAGGGGTGTGTTTGGCTTAATCTCGTTCACCTCCAGGGAGGTATTCATCATTGTGAGTCTCGTTTAAAGACAATTCAACTAGCCAATCGGTGCTTGAACATGGGAAACTATCTCGATAACACCTGAGCTATTTCCTAGAAACCATATTTTGGGAGGATCTTATTTTCATACCAATGGAGAGATACCTCAGAAATTCCATTCCGCCGTACAGATTCTAAAAAAAATCTTACTGAGTTTTAATTGAATTCTTGATGTCAACTATTAACTACAGAATGTCGTGCTGTGGGTGGTAGCCTATATATTGGGAAATTTGCTGTGTAAGGAATTGTCAACTGTAACCAGCAGACAGACAGAACAGACAGAGACGACAGAGACAAAGAGACAGAAGATACCAGAAGATACAGACAGACAGAGAACCAGACAGACAGACAGACAGACAGAAGACCAGGACAGACGACAGACAGACAGGAATGACCAAAAAAAAAAAACAGACCAGAGACAGACAGACAGAGACAGAGACAGACAAGACAGACAGAGACAGAAGACAGAGAACAGACAGACAGAGAGATGACAGACAGACAGACGACAGACAGAGAGACAGACAGACAGAGACAGACAGAGAGACAGACAGACAGACAGGACAGACAGACACAGAGACAGAAGAGAGACAGACAGAGACAGAGACAGACAGAGACAGAGACAGACAGCAGAGAAGAGACAGAAGACAGAGACAGACAGACAGACAGACAGACAGACAGAAGACAGAGAGACAGAGACAGACAGAGACAGACCAGAGACGACAGAGACAGACGAGACAGCAGAGACAGACGACAGAGAGCAGACAGACAGACGACAGAGAGAACAGACAGAGACAGAAGAGACAGACAGAGACAGACAGACAGACAGACAGAGACAGACAGAGACAGACAGACAGACGAGACAGACAGAGACAGACAGAGCAGACAGAGACAGACAGAGAACAGAGACAGGCAGACAGACAGAACAGAGACAGACGACACGACAGACAGAGACAGAGACAGACAGACAGAGACAGAAGACAGACGACAGAGAAGAACAGAGACGACAGAGACCGACAGGACAAAGACAGACAGACAGACAGACAGCAGACAGACAGGACAGACAGAACAGCAGACAGACAGAGACAGACAGAGACAAGACAGAGACGACAGAGAAGACGAGACAGACCGAGACGACAGAGACAGACAGAGACAGACAGACAGAACAGACAGAGACAGACAGACAGACAGACAGACGACAGACAGACAGACAGACAGACAGACAGACAGACAGACAGACAGAGACAGACAGACAGACGACAGACAGACAGACAGAAGACAGAAGACAGACGACAGAGACAGACAGACAGAGACAGACAGAGACAGACAGGACAGACGACAGACGACAGACCAGAGAAGCAGACGAGACAGACAGAGACAGACAGAGACAGACAGACAGAGACAGACAGAGACAGACAGAGACAGACGACAGAGACAGACAGAGACAGACAGAGACAGACAGAGACAGACAGAGACAGACAGACAGAGACAGACAGAGACAGACAGAGAAGACAGAGACAGACAAGAGACAGACGAGACAGACAGAGCAAAGACAGAGACAGACAGAGACAGACCGAGACAGACAGAGACGACAGAGACAGAAGAGACAGACCAGAGAGACAGAAGAGACAGACAAGAGACAGACGAGAGAACAGAGACGACAGAAGACAGAGAGACAGACAGCAGACAGAGCAGACAGACGACAGACAGAGAAGACAGAGACCAGACAGACAGAGCAGACAGAGACAGACAGAGAGACAGAGACAGACAGAGACAGCAGAACAGACAGGCAGACAGAGACAGACAGACAGACAGAGCCAGAGACAAGAGCAGACAGAACAGAGGACAAGACCGAGACAGCAGACGACAGACAGAGACAGACCGAGAACAGACAGAAGAGACGACAGAGACGACAGAGACAGACAGACAAGCGACAGACGAGACGACAGAGAAGACAGAGAAGACGACAGACAGAGCGAAGACAGACAGACTACAGACAGACGACAGGCACAGAGACAGAGCAGACGAAGTACAGAGACAGACAGAGACAAGACAGAGAACAGACCGAGACAGACCGAACAAGACGAGACAGACCGAGACAGACAGAGCAAGCGACAGAGACAGACAGAGAAGGACCAGCAGATCAAGAACACGAGACAGCGACAGAGACACAGGACAGACAGACAGAGACAGACAAGACAGACGAACAGACCAAGACAAGACAGACAGAGAACAGAACAGACAGAGACAGACAGACAGAAGACAGACAGACCAAGACAGACGACAGAGAAGACAGACAACCAAAGAGACAGACAGAGACAGAAGATACAGACAGACAACAGACAGACAGACAGAAGACGACAGACAGACAGACCGACAGAACCAGACAGAACAGACAGACGACAGAGACAGACAGACAGACAAAGACCAGACAACGCACAGACAGAACAGACAGACAGACAGACAGACAGACAGAGCAGACAGAGAACACGAAACAGAGACAGGAAGACAGAGACAGAGAGCAGAACAGAACAGAGACGACAGACAGAACAGGAAGAACAGACAGAGACAGAACAGAAGAGCAGACGGCGACAGAAGACACGAGACAGACAGACAGAAGCAGACAGAGACAGAAAGACAGAGACAGACAAGACAGGACAGACAGACAGACAGAAACAAGACAGACAGGGACAGACACGAGACAGACAGAGACAGAAAGAGACAGACGAGAACAGAAGACAGGACAGACAGAGACAGACAAGACAGACAGACGACAGAGAGTCAGGACAAAGAACAGACAGAAGACAGAGAAGACAGACAGAGACAGAAGAGCAGAGACAGAGACAGAGACAGACAGAACGACCAGAGACGACGAGACGCAGTGACAGAGACAGACAAGCAGACAGAGGACAGCGGAAGCAGAGACAGCAGAGACCATGACCAGAGAGGAAGATATACAAAACTGTAAGAAGAGAGGCGAAGGGAGGAAAGGCAGATATGCAGAGAGAAACGATAAGTAGCAGCAGTAGCATTTAGAGGCTGCAGCAAGAGAAGGAGTTCCATAGATCAGCAGCTCCCCCAACTGTAGCAGGCAGAGAGAGGCAGATGAAAAGAGATAGAGAGAGACACAGCAGAAAGAGAAGAGGTAGAGTCAGAGACTAACAAGAGGAAGAAAGAGGGAACGCAAGTCAGCAAAAGAAAGGGGAAAGGGCAGAGAGTAAAACGGGAGTGTATGTGGGGAGGGAGGGGTTTAGTGTCCAGGGAAGATTGCCAGGGATAAGGTGAGGTATAGTAGGAGAGAGAAAGTCGAAGCAAGGCCTAATCAGAGGAAAGAGCATCGCCATGGAAACGGCTATGTTTCCGCCATCAGAGAGAGAGGTAATTGGCTGATGTTCGCCGCTCTTAGTCTCTCAAAATAAACTGTAAAAGCTGATGCTGTGACTCGCAAAATCCTGCTCACACAACTACACGGTGGTATCTATACTATGGTTTCTGAAAACACTCATTAAAAAGCAGAAGTACAGGGATAAAATATACACTGTTCCAAATGGTACAGATCAAATGTTTCAGTCAGAAGGCAGGGAGGGACAGAACTAGCCTAACTTACCTCTTTCAAAGTGGTTACATTTTATCACAAAAAAGGACGTTAGATTAAGATGGTGATTCATGTATGTGTCTGGAATGGCAGTCTATTCGTCATAGGCCTATATTCCAAAACTTTTCACCGGGTTCCATTTCTAAATGCAGCCAATGTACAGTATCTTTATCAGTTATCAATCATTGCTTAACTAGACCCCTGCCTGAGGCCAGGCCAAAACAGTATCAATGAGTTAGCCAGCTAGCTCTGATARGAAAGCTAAACTTAGACAGGCGTTTTAAGCTGCTGAGTCAATTAGTCCAGGGGTTCAACCTTTTTTCCACAGGAACCCCATTTTCACATTTGAAATATGTCATGCTCTCCGAGCTTTATTATTATTATTATTATTGTTTGAGATAGCCTTTAATAAATATACCACAAGCTTGATTTTGTTTAATTTGAGGGACCTAGAAAACTTTTGTTTTGAAGCTAATTTCATGCAATTCTACGTAGTTTAACCAGACTCATGATTTATTTTAGGTAGGCTATTTATTCAWAATACATTATAATTATAATGGAATAGAAAAAGAAAGTGCAGACCAGATTTCACCAAATTTTATTCCGCTACCAAATGTGTTTTATGATCATTTATATTAACCCTCAATTTAATTACAATACCGTTCTAAAGTTTGGGGTCACTTAGAAATGTCCTTGTTTTTGAAAGAAAATCTAATTTTTTGTCGATTAAAATAACATCAAATTGATCAGAAATACAGTGTAGACATTGTTAACGTTGTAAATTACTATTGTAGCTGGAAACGGCTGATTTTTACTGGAATATCTACATAGGCGAACAGAGACCCATTATCAGCAACCATCACTCCTGTGTTCCAATTGCACGTTTTGTTAGCTAATCCAACTTTATCATTTTAAAAGGCTAATTGATCATTAGAAAACCCTTTTGCAATTATGTTAGCACAGCTGAAAACTGTTGTCCTGATTAAAGAAGCAATAAAACTGGCCTTCTTTAGACTAGTTGAGTATCTGGAGCATCAGCATTTGTGGGTTCGATTACAGGCTCAAAATGGCCAGAACCAAAGAACTTTCTTCTGAAACTCGTCAGTCTATTCTTGTTCTGAGAAATGAAGGCTATTTTCCAATGCGAAAATTGCCAAGAAACCAACGCCGTGTACTACTCCCTTCACAGAACAGTGCAAACTGGCTCTAACCAGAATAGAAAGAGGGTGGGAGGCCCCGGTGCACAACTGAGCAAGAGGACAAGTACATTAGTGTGTCTAGTTTGAGAAACAGACGCCTCTCAAAGTCTCAACTGGCAGCTTCATTAAATAGCACCAGTCCTCAATGTCAACAGTGAGGAGCGACTCCGGATGCTGGCCTTCTAGGCAGAGTTGCAAAGAAAAAAGCCATATCTCAGACTGGCCAATAAAAATAAAAAGATTAGAGATGCGCAAATAACACAGCACTGACACAGAAAAAATCTACGTTTGAGGTGTTCGGATCACCAAAGAAGAACATTGCGTGAGATGCAATGTGATGGTCTGGGGTGCTTTGGTGGTGTAAAGTGGGAGTTTGTACAGGGTAAAGAGGGATCTTGAAGAAGGAAGTTTATCACTCCGATATGCAACACCATGTCATACCCTGTGGAACGGTGCTTAATTAGAGCAATTTCCCTCCTACAACAGGACAATGACCCAAAGCACAGCTCCAACTATGCAATAACTATTTAGGGAAGTATTGTATAGCACGGATATCACCCTATTGAGCTGTGTGGAGCAGCTTGACCGTATGGTAGCTAAGAAGTCCATCAAGCCAATCCAACTTTTTTGTATTATTTAGCTGACTCTCTTATTCTGAGCCAATTACAGAAATGAGTGCATAGTCACGATACTTTCGTACCCACAACCCTGGCGATGCAAACACCATGCTCTACCAACTGACCACGAGGGACTACAAAAAAGTTTGCATAAATGTGGTATCAACACTGGGAGGCTGCCTCTGATCACATGTAGCCTACGTTGTTGAGCATTGCACTTTACGCCCCACCCTCCCCCCCACCAAAGTAAAATAACTGTTAAGCACTGTATAAAACACGTGTTCAACCTTGGTCAAAGAAGGCACTGGGTGTGCAGGCTTTGATCCAGCACTGCTCAAACGTCAGAGTCGTTTATTAAGGTCAGGTTGAGCAGCTCATTTCTAAAATGTGGTTGGTTAGAGGGGGATTGGAACAAAAGCCTGCACACCCATAGCTCTCCTGGAGATGGTTGACCACCCTTGATGTAAAACATTAACATTTAAAATATTAATACATTTGTAAAACATTTATAAAATAATTCACTCATTGAAAATGGCGACCTACAAGAAGCCTTCGAAAGTCAGACTCATTGTTGGGAAAAAGCTAAAATGCAACGAAAATCTGATGTAGATTGTTATGGATACTTTAAACCCTTTACTTTATTGTAATGTAAACATATTGTAGGATTTTAAGGATGCCCAATTTGACAACACTACGTCCATCTTCTCTGACCTGAAAAGTGTTGCAGYTGACTTGGCCTATTCAAGATAACGTGCAGCAGATCAATTAAATCAGACTGGTTTAGACACAGAATAATTAGCTAGCTAGCTAGTAATGCAGTAATATAAAGTTGTAATTTACAATCAACAATGTAGATATGAATCGAAGTGGGTCAGATTTTCATTTTGTCTACAAGTAGCACCTTGTGCTGGGGACAATAAAAGGCCATTCTAAAATGTGCAGTTTTGTCACAACACAAAGCCACAGATGTCTCAAGTTTTGACGGAGCGTGCAATTTGCATGCTGACTGCAGGAATGTCCATCCGAGCAGTTGCAAGAGAATTGAAAGTTATGTGAGAGAAATTAAGCCGCCTCCCACACTCCCACACTCCAACACTCCCACACTTGGTCTGCAGCCTCACAACCGCAGACCAAGTGTGACCACGCCAGCCCAGGACCTCCACATCCGGCTTCTTCACCTGCGGGATCGTCTGACACCAGCCACCCGAACAGCTAATGAAACTGAAGAAGATTTCTTTCTGTAATAAAGCCCTTTTGTGGAGAAAAACTCATTCTGATTGGCTGGGCCTGGCTCCCAAGTCGGTGGGCCTACGTCTTCCCAGGCCCACCCATGGCTGTGCCCCTGCCTGGTCTGGTGAAATCTATAGATTAGGGCCTAATGAATTTATTTCAAATTGACTGATTTCCTTATATGAACTAACTCAGTAAAATCTTTGAAATTGTTGCATTTATATTTTTGTTCAGCATATATATCTCAAAGATCAAATGACTATGTTAGGCTACAAATATTTTTATACAGCTGAAGCAAGTCCACACATGTGTTTTCAGGAAATATGTATTGTATTTTCTAGTTTAGTCAAATTTATCGCAAGGGATATGAAGTAATCAGATAGGCCTAATTTTATGACGTTTCTACCGGATCAGGAAATTTTTTCCCCACTTTCATGCTGAGAAGTAATAAAAAACGAGAGAGCTGGAAAGATTTTTCAAATAGGCTACGTTGAGGAACTATTGTCATTCTCAATGGATGTAAAAACAGACTTTGTTTACTTGCTGTTTGAGGCAAAGAAAATATTCCTTTGAGAAGCTCCAGAGTGCTGGTGAGTTAAGACAATCAGAAATACTATGCAATCTCCAAATGGGCACACTTACAGGCCTACATTCGCGCGCAGGCCAGGTAGACTAGTTCTACTTCTATAAGCGTAAATCAGGTGCGTGTCCTTACTCAAGATTGATAACAGTGCTCCAAACAAAAGACATTGAATAAATTGACAACTCGTAATGAAATAAACCCATACTTTATCACGTGTAGACTAGGCTCTGCAAACTACGTGTCCACTCCTACAATGACAACAGTAAGACCGTAATAATAATATATTGAATGCATTAACAGAAATTACACAACCAAACAAGCAACGTAGATTCAAAATGATGTTAATTAACAGTAAATGTACTACAGGTGATACTGGTATGCCACCGCAGTGGCCTCCACAATGGATTAGTCCACTCAGACAGGCATGAATGAGACAGGTGTCTCGTGCCAAATGTTTTATATATACAGTATCAGTCAAAGGTTTGAACACACCTACTCATTGCAGGGTTTTTCCTTTATTTTTACTATTTTCTACATTGTAGAATAATACTGAAGAAATCAAAACTATGAAATAACACATATGGAATCATGTAGTAACCCAAAACATTTTTGGGAGATTCTTCACAGTAGCCACCCTTTGCCACTGCTCAATWAAAAAAACCTTGGTTAAAATGAATCATAGAATGTCGTTTATGGGACATGTTGAAAACATTAATACATGCTAATAATAGTTAAGCAGTTACCTATAGTGATAACTAGCCGGGCGACAAGATATGTTTTGCATTCGCTACCAGGTTAGTTTGTTCTGTTCACTATTATATTTTATAGTCTAGGAYCGCCTGCTGCTGCAATGTCCGACTGTCTCTCTCTCTCTCCACTTGAGCAACAGCTCACTCCTTTTACATGCAGGTAATGAGCGCACACAGACGCGCTATAGTGTCATTCCAATCCTGGCTGATATGTTGATTTTTATGCGATTGATAAAATATTTTWAAACTATATATAATATATTACATTATGAGAAATTATTAAATTCCTTTAAATGACTTTTCAGAGAGAGCAGGGTGGGAGAGAGACAGGTGAATGAGTGAGAATGAGAGAGAAAGATGGAGACAGCAAAAGGGAGAGAGAAGGGGAGACAAAGATAAGAGGCTGTGAATGAGATCCAGTCATATTCTCACTCTCGGTGATGATAAATGGGTTTGGCCTGCTCTTGCCATGGTCTATGTGGCCTTAGTGCCGTAAAGCCTGCTCTGTTCCACTCTGTCAGCCTGCCTACCTCTGCCAGGTTCACTGCCCTGTCTGGAGAAACCCAGAAATCCTGACAAAGACAGACTGCTCAAAATCAAACACACACAAACACAGATGGCTGATGATTGCTTGAATTAGATACAAAAACTGTAAATATTGCATCTGGAAAAACCAAAGTACCTGATTGTTACAAAGATTTAGAAAAGACAATTAAGATCATAGGAACTGGGAACGACAAGAAAAAGAGTGATTCATTTTTTAGGCCTAACGGTTTTAGCCTCGCTCTATCCCATGCCTCATCTTCTAATCGTTAAACAGGTGAGAGCAGAGAGTGGAGCAGTCAGTCAGTTGTTCACACACGCCTCTGGAGACAAATCCCAACATGATGGAGGGCTAGAGCCACAAACCAGGCTGAAATCCACAGACTGAAGAATGAAGCGCACGCACATACCTTCCCTGACACACACACACACACATCCCCCAACATCAAGGACAAGAGTCAGGGGTCATTCTACACTAGAGGGCAGCGTCTCCCCGGATTGATAGCTGTGTGATTGAGAGAGGGATGAGTAGATGAGGTTTGAGCGAGAAAAAGCGACAGAGCGAGAGAGATGGAGGTTTAAGCGAGCGCTCTTGGTGGTGAAAGGACTGATAAATGGATATGTAATTCTACAGATGCTGTGATGAAAAAAGTAAGATGCCGCCGACAGAGATGGTCGCCTCGCTTCGAGTCCTTAGGAAACTATGCAGTATTTTGTTTTTTATTTCTTCAATTCTTACCCCAGGAAATCATAACTCTTATTACATACAGCCGGGAAGAACTATTGGATATATGAGCGACGTCAACTTACCAACATTACGACCAGGAATACGACTTTCCMGAAGAGGATCCTCTGTTTGGACCACCACCCAGGACAATGGACCTAATTCCAGAAGCCGGGCCAAAACAACGGCGCCGCAGAAGGGGCAGACGGAGCGGCCTTCTGGTCAGGTTCGTAAACGTGCACATCGCCCACCACTCCCGAGTATAATACTCGCCAATGTCCAGTCTCTTGACAACAAGGTAGATGAAATTCGAGCAAGGGTTGCTTTCCAGAGAGACATAAGAGATTGTAAAATCCTCCGTTTCACAGAAACATGGCTCTCTCGGGATATGTTGTCAGAATCGGTTCAGCCACCGGGCTTTTCCATGCAACACCTCTCTGGGAAGAGGAAGGGCGGGGGTGTGTGCTTCATGATTAACGACTCATGGCGTAATCATAACAACATACAGGAACTCAAGTCCTTTTGTTCACCTGACCTAGAATTCCTCGCAATCAAATGCCGGCCATATTATCTCCCAAGAGAATTCTCATCAGTTATCGTGACAGCGGTGTACATACGGCCCTCAAGGAACTTCACTGGACTCTATGTAAACCGGAAACCCTATATCCTGAGGCTGCATTTAATGTAACTGGGGATTTTAACTAAGCAAATTTGAATACAAGGCTACCTAAATTCTATCAGCATATTGATTGCACTACGCGCAGGTGTAATACTCTCAATCACTTTTCTTCACAAGCATTTCGCTACACACACATGGTTAGCAGATGTTAATGCGAATGTGACCAATAAAATTTGATTTGATGTCACAGAGGGGAGACAGGACAAAAACCAGGTCGGCCACCTCAACCACAGGACAACACACCCATCCATCTCTGTCAACAGGCTCTCTCTTTCTCTCCATCAATCGATCCGTCTCCCTTACCCTCTGCCAATCTCCCTCTCTCTCGCTGTCTGTTTTGCCCTCTACCTCTGTGTCTCTTAATTATGGCCTCTGAATTAAGTTCATATTTCATCGTTGGCATCATGTGTCTGGCTAGTCAGCTTGGATATGTAATAAAGCAGCGACAACTCCATTTAAAGAGCAAATCCCGACTGCTGGCCTGGTGTAATCACTGTTGACAGACTTAGAATCACTGACTGTACCCTGCTGCCTCCCCCAGCCTCCATCTCCCTCCCCTCAGGAGTCCATARTAATACACAGACGACAGATAAAGACATGTACTGGTATATGGATGGCTTTAAATCCCCTTATGACCTCACAAGATAGCGCCATACTGGATTGCCGCCGTTTTGGAAGCTTCGACAGAACTTTGCTACTTTGTGATTATTTTGCCATTTATTTGTACTCTATTTTCACTAAATATATCCGCTATCATTTCTTACATCCAACAAGAACTCTTGAACATCAGAGCGGCAGTTACTTAACCCAATTCCGATGGTTTTAGCTTTGAAGTATGGTACTACCATGATCCTAAATAATACCATGGTATTGCCTCATTGAAATAGCATGGTTTTAAACTGCATTATACATATGGTACCATCTTTAGGAATTATGCGTTACTGTAGTACAACGGCAGTACAATGCTTTAAATAAATAAACCCCCCAAAGTCAAGAGGTTGGTTGGTATTATACTGATGAATTCATATACCAGTATGGTCAGAGGCAGGCTACWATTGTTGGTCCTAGTTTGTCTGGGCAACAAAAAAAGGGCAACAAAAAAAGGAAACCGTTGCTGTGRAAAAAGGGAAATAGTTTCTGTATTATCCACATCAACGGGGCGGCAGTGGAGCAAGAAGACATCTTCAAATTCCTCTGTGCCAAAATCACTAAGGACTTAAAATGGTGTTTGAAAAGGTTTGGCATGGGCCCTCAAATCCTCAAAAAGGTCTACGGCTGTACCATTGAGAGCRTATTGACTGGCTGTATCACTACTTGGTATGGCAATAGCACCGCCCTCGATCGCATGGCACTACAGAGGGTTGTGCGGACAGCCCAGTACATCAGTGGGGCCAAGCTCACTACCATCCAGGATCTCTAAGGCCCGGAAAACCATCAACCACCCAAGCCATATACTATTTTCCCTGCTGGCGCACGGTAAGAGGTACATCAACAGGCTCCTGCACAGCTTCTCTCCCCAAGCAGTACGACTAACTAACAAAATAGCTACACGAACTGTGTTAACCTTGTATCCTTATTGACCTTTTATTTCAATCTCAATCTTGCACTGTCTCTATGCACACTCACAGKGCTCTACACACTCACACAAACTCCATCATTTGCTCACTCAAACATTCCAGGCTGTATCACAACCGGCCGTGATTGGGAGTTCCATAGGGCGGCGCACAATTGGCCCAGTGTCGTCCGGGTTACGGTTTGGCCCGCGGTAGGCGGGCCTAGTTAAATAAAAAATGTAATAATTTAAATAAAAAATGTAATAATTTATAAACTCTACACACCTGCAAGCTGCTGCTACTCTGTTTATCTCATATCCTGTTGCCTAATCCCTTTAGGCCGTCATTGTAAATAAGAATTTGTTCTTAACTGACTTGCCTAGTTAAATAAAATAAAATAAAAATAAAAAATACATATCTACCTCCATCACCCCAGTATCCCTGCACATGTAAATATGGTATTAGAACTGACTGTTTAAATATCTCCAGTATATAGTATGGTTACTTACTTTGTGTATTTCATATTCTTATTTCTTGTGTATTTTTCTAGTAACATATTGTTATTGATTATTGCATTGTTCGGTTTTGAGTTTGCAAGAAAGGCATTTCACTGTACTTGTACATGTGACATTAAAACCACAGGTTGTGTATCAACTTGTGTATCAAGCTCTATACAGTGGGCCCTTCTTTGGTCATGAGTTGTCCCGGTTACATGTGTCTATTAAAAATGGAATGGTTGAAAAAAAAGGCAAACCTGTTATGGTCTTTGCCTTTCAAATTCAGAAGTGGTCTTCTTKGACATTCAGCGCCTCACTTACCCCAATCCTATTCCCTCATATGTCTCAGCACGACCCTGAACCACTTCATGACTTATAGCTTACCTCYGGTTGTATAAACCAGAGAGACAGTCAGTGACACATAGCCTCACAAAATKATCTAGCCACTGGGCTGAGTCAGCGCTATCACAACGACTCAAACAATAGAACTGACTCCCTCACAGGTATAACCTCGCTAAGACGCCTTCACTTCCAAGGGCTATTCTATGGAGGATTTAAAGTTCTATGGGTGATTTGAAGGAAGAACTGGAAGAACTATACCAAAGCTACTGCCGTTACCCCATTATGGCCTTGGATCACAAGTTAAAGCRCCATCTCGTCTCAAAGGAGTACAGTAGAAGTAAAGCTATAGAACGAGCAAGTAAAAACTAAAAGCATCATTTGTGTCCCTTGGATTATGCACGGTGGCCACTGGCCAGATGGCAGAGTTTACCTCCCCCTCAGCTATTCATATGGCATCGTTAGAACAACACAGCAGATGTTTCACTGCTTRTTTTCTCAGATGGAGTTCTTTACCACAGAGCTGTGAACTGGGTTTTCTATTAAAAAGTGAGACGGGGAGGTGTTGTAAMCCAAAACAATGATACAGGGTCTGATATCTTTCCGCCAAAATGGTTTAGTTCAGGATTGGGGTGAACTTGTGTGGTTGAGTGGTAACGTTCCTACACGAAGCACATATCAGAGCTTCAAAAAGTATTGGGTTCAATGCTCCCTATGAGCACCATTCCTACATGAGTCGGATCTTAGATCTGTAATTAATATCCAGCAACATACCAAGGTCAGTGTTGGGTCCAGCCAAGACCTGTTTAAACTTGTCCAGGCGGGATGCCTCTCTCTCTGTCATGGCTGGGTTCCCGGAGGTGTTCTGGTCAGCTATACGAGCCACCATGGGGATGGTGGGCCGGTGGGGCAGGGACTGCTGTCTGTGGAGCGACGCATCTGGATAAACAGAGAGAGGGGAGAGATACTGAGAACAATAAACACACACACACACACAAAGATGCACACACTTGGTCACACGCAAAAACACAGACAAAACACACACACCTGTTGCAAGCACCTTTCCTCTGAGCACAGCCATTGAATTCACACGTCATACAAACAGACACACAAACACTGTGTAACCCAACCACCTTTCTCCACTCCAGGAACAGCAAACCCACATTTTTATATATTTTTTTATTTAACTAGACAAGTCAGTTAAGAACAAATTCTTATTTCCAATGACGGCCTACCCCGGCCAAACCCTAACAATTGTGCGCCTCCCTATGGGACTCCCAATCCCGGCCAGTTGTGATACMGCCTGGAATCAAACCAGGTTCTGTAGTGACGACTCTAGCACTGAGAAGCGGTGCCTTAGACCGCTGTGCCACTCGGGAGCACCRTTACAGACAATTACAAGGCAGAGTAGAGTTTGTTCCCAGCAGCAGAAGTAGAGGACAGCGGAGGACACCCAAAGTAGGTGTAGAGTGCTGCAGGGCCGAGGTCAGGCCACTCTGTCTGTCTGTCTGTCCATTAGCAGAGAGCAGCTTGTTTGTTGGCTGAAAGCGTGGAGGGAGGGAAGTGCCAGGTTAGACAGACGGGAGAGGAGACAGGGTAGAGAGAAGCTACCAGGCAGACAACAATATTATAGTGACGTGACTAAAGGAAAATGAACACCGAGGTTTTCTGTGATGAGTTGAGCTGAAGACGGCAGCTTATTTTGAATACAGCATGCAAAGGGGAGTGTGTGAATACTATCACTTCGAGCAGGCAAAGAACAGAGTGGGTAGCTCAACCTGCACTGCATTATCGTCATGATTTATAATTTACCCAAGCACTACAATAGAGAGCAGAATAAACACAGACAATATGAGGTCTCTCCCAGCAGGAAGGGCAGTGTGTGAGTAGGGGTCAGTGTGTGAGTAGGGGTCAGTGTGTGAACACGTCAGATGCGTGGGTCTGTCTTTTTTTTTGTGTGTGTGCGTGTGTGTGTATGTGTGTGTACTGATCAACACAGATGAATGGAGCAGACACCAGACAGTGTCTGCTCTGCCAGTGTCTCCTCCATGGAGATAACTACTGGTGTTAGGGCTGCTACGGGCTGCTTTCTTATCTCCTGCACCACCACAGACAGCATCCAGATGTTCCCTACTGCACAAGACAAACACCACCCTCTGCTGCTGCTACCACACAAACAAATGAACATGAAAAGCCTAGCGGGCTCAGAGCAGAGGCAGGGGGAGAGGAAATATTGTGTATAGAAGGAGTGGGTGGAGACTGAAGACAGAGGAGATGATGGGCCCTATGGAGTGGGGTTCCTCCTTTCAAGATTCCTTCCTTGTTCGGAAGATGTTCCTCACATCTGTCACCTCACCTGACGCTTAAATTTGTTTGTTGATTGATGGATAGAGGGGAGAGAGACCGAGAAGAGAGAAACATTCGACAGATGTCTACTTACCCTTAGGTGATCCGATGGGGGCCTCACTCAGTGACTTCACCAGTCTGCCATCACTGAGCGGGCTGGGCTCACAAGCAAACGACACCTCAGGGGTCGATTCCTCCCCTTCCTSCCCCTGCTCTTCCACCTCTTCCTCACGCGCCTCCTCTTCCTCTCGGTCCTCCAGCTCTGACGCGTCGGCATCGTCCCGTCTCTGCTTCTCCTGCTGCTTGCTGTGGTTCTCGATCACCTGCAAAATGACAATAACAATATATTTAAAAAAATGTAACTCCTTAAAAACAGCTTAATGTATTATAAGGGCGTATAAGTTAATATAAACCGGGCTTATGAATAGATAAGGGCCTTAGAAACACCCAAGGACGACTGACTGCTGTGTATGTTGACATCATAGAATCACCTTGTTGGCGGTCTCCATGACGACCTCGGTGTTGAGGTTCTGTGCGGCCATGGCGAGCAGCTCGTCGTCGTCGTCCCCCACGTCCCAGGCATCGCTGGTGATGCTCTCAAACTCCTGGAAGGTGGTGGCTTTCTTTGGCTTCCCTCCCGGTGTCGCCTGGGGCTTGTTGCCCGCTTTGATTAGACTGAGATGGAGAAAGATGAGGAGACGTTAAGGGTACTAGAAGTCATCCAGAACATTAAAGAAGACACCCAAAGCCCAAAATTAGACATGTATTTTCAATTAATGTKATTTTTTTAGCGGAAGGTGGAAGAGGTGATTAATAATGGCGAATTGAATGACAGGTGTAAAACTTAGAAAGGATGAACAGAAGGGCCATGAAAGATTAGGACTGGGWGCCAAATTCACTCTGGTAGGGCCACTTCAAACATCCCTCAACTGTTCATTCAATGGCATTAAGATTCAAATACCAAATAGTTGGTCAAAAAGTGCCTACTTCAGCCAAAGAACATACCCTTGTACTAAATTCCAAAAAAGCTCAATTGAGTGTATTTTCAAGTTCTATTAACTAAAGACTGCAGCTGTGCCCTATCTACAGGTGGATATTCACAGTTGACGCAGCGAGCCGATGTTGAAAAGAACTTAATGACGATAATGAAAGAAATTAGACAATGACAAAAACATTCCGCAAGGAGAATCAATGAGTCAGCA
The DNA here is from genome assembly GCF_002910315.2 of Salvelinus sp. IW2-2015. Classification (NCBI taxonomy): domain Eukaryota; kingdom Metazoa; phylum Chordata; class Actinopteri; order Salmoniformes; family Salmonidae; genus Salvelinus; species Salvelinus sp. IW2-2015. The sequence continues at coordinate 1,640,752 of NC_036864.1, forward strand.
TCTATTTTAATTACTTCAAAAAGGTTATTGTAAAAAGGTACACAATCCCAACGCAAATTAAATCAATTAAAAACTATTTCTCACAGAAAACATTCCTTTGTGCATGAGAGATGTTTTCTTCAGGGTGAAAAATGTCATAAAAAGCCCATTTAATTTATCCTTTYTCCTCTCATGTCCATGAGACTCAGGTGTGCAACCAGAGATTGAAAAGCAGCACGGGTGGAAGGAGAGAGGGAGAGGGGACCGTTCCTTTCCATCTTATTATTTTCATTCAAAACCAAGCATTAGCATAACAAAAGCAAAGCCAAGTTCAATATGACTCTACTTGTGACTTGCCCACTCCTGACAGATGATAAAACTACGGAAGTCAGCCTAACAATAACAAGTAAATGAAATAAACCCCTCTGTGGACTTGCTGCACTTTAATCTAACGGCAAAGCGACAAAAGCCTATCACTGAAGATGAGCTGTTTCATCTGTTTCCGCTGTCTCCTTGTCAACCCACAACCAACAGTTGGGAGAATATACTTGGTATACAGGTACRTGAGCAGATGGGTGGAGTTTCAGAACTGTGCTAGACCTGCACTGGGCTGGACTGAACTGTGCTGCACAGCCCAAAGAGCCAGTAGAGAGATTATTATTCTGTTACCTATATAGAGTATTTGATTAAGCCTACCTTGGGTCTGTGTGAGTTCATCTAACAGACGTCAAATGGKGATAGGACAGATCATAAAAATATATATAGTGGGTGCCACAGCCTGAGAAGTAAGCCCTTCTAGGTTCCAAATCTGTCTCTGCTTTAGAGCATTTCCATTGAAAAGAACCCAGGAGCACCAAAATGTGAAGTTCATAGGCGCATATGAAATTCTGTCAAATGAAAGCTAAGAGTATATATTTTGGCAAAATTAAGGCATACATTTTCCATCTTAAAAATGTGGCATAATTAAAGGCTTTGATTTCTGGATAAACAGATGGAAAAGGGGTCTTAGAAAACACCTACCAGAAACAGTCTTAAACGGTATTAGAAATACAACAAAACACAATAATGTCGATGTATAGACCCCTGCCAACTAATATCAACCCTTATATTTAGTATTGGAGAAATTGTTTACCTTGTGTAAGTTGAAGAAATATTGTCTTGTGCCTTGTAATTCTGTTACCAAAAACCCACATATCTTAAGATACTTTCTAATCTCTCCCTCATGAGGGAGGATAATGTAAGCTCACAGAAGTAACAAGTAATGGTAGACCTACAAGTTAGTTACAGTGAATTTACTGATATCAATTTTGTTTACCAATTATTAAAACTCGTAATCCGTTACCAAATTGTTAGCGGAATTACCCTCCCCCCCCAAAAAAAAATCACTGCAACTGAAATGGCTACAATGGGAAATAATATGTCACAAACCACAGTTGGGTCACCTTATATTGTCCTCTCTTCCACTGGTATACTTATGTTCAGCTCATAACTGATTTCTTTGTCTTTCTGTTGTCTGGTGGTCAAACCAAGAGTGTTAATGTTAATGGTCCCAGTTTATGTCACCTCTTCCAGTTCTTACTGACACCTATCCATGAGCCCTCTCTCTTTCAATGTACTGTAACCAGCAGCCTCACTCACTGAGCAACGACCAACACCGGACGTTCATGGACATTGAAAAGTAGTTCACATTTGGTCAGGCCACCCTGGCCTTGATGTGAACATCCACAGACAAAACGCACTGGACCAAATCTGAACCTATCATAGACGTATATTTGGATAGCACAGTGCAGTGAGTAGAGCAAAGTTATAGGACAGTACAATACAGTACCATACTTTACTGAACTCTGCTGTATTGTACTGCACTGTCCTCCGCTGTGATGTTCAATCTTGTAAAAAATTTGCTGACACTCCATTATTTCTGCAGACATCTTTGAATCTTAAATTCAGAGCAGATATTTATCAGAGTTTTTGGACAATGTGGTCTCATAAAAACATGACGGAGATTTTATCGTAATTCCGTTACCAAAGTCATTGTGCATTGATTTGTATGGTTTGGTGAACTTTAAAAACAATGTATTTTTTATTTGTCATACATTTGAAAGTAAAAAACTGAGTCAAAGCATAATTTTATTACCGTGGAATTGCCCTTATGCCAATTTGCTGTTCTATTGGCAAGGAAATGATGTAGCTAGTGCTGATTAAACAGTTAGACACCCAGGCTAAAGTGGAGCGGACATAATTCCCTATCCTCAATCAAGTCAAACGGGTGCTTAAAAAGACAGTCAAACAAGGACATGCAGTGTTTCTGTAATTACAATAGTCCTAACTCATCGATCACACAGACAGCGTCATTGCGCAAAATGGTATGCAGCATCATCTGGATATGTCTGCAACAAAAGTTCAAGTTCTGGTGTGCCAAAATCCAATGTCGCTGTGATCGTGGAGAAAGGAAGTTATAATAGCATTGAATTTTAGCCTCAGCATTTCCTGAAAGTTAGAAACTTCTGCTACCATTTCTGTTCTGTCAAGCCATATAATTTGATGCATACGTTGGATAAATACAACGTATGCAACACACTGCAACTGTCTCTGCAATGCAAAGACGCAAGGAAAGCACAGCGTTCCATAGTAAATTAATGTACTTCTGGTGTACCAAAATCCAATGTCACTGTCGTGGGATCGAGGCGAAAGGAAGTTATAATAGCATTGTATTTTAACCTCAGCATTTCCTGAAAGTTAGAAACTGGATATTCAGGTCAGTTCACTACTCCAACCTGAATGGCCATCTTAAATCCCCTGTCAAAGGACTAAAGCTACCTACATACCAGAGAGCAACAGTCACCATTCATTCATTCATTATAGAATATGTCCCAAATGGCATGTTATTCCCTATATTGTGCAGCACTAGAAGGAAATGGGGAGCCATTTGGGACTCAGACATACTGTTGGACCTACACCGTACAACTAATCAGACACTTACTTAGCATGCAGAAGAGGGTCGAAAGGAGGATGTTGAGCACCATACACATGTTGTATGCTGTGGAGAGGGAAAAAAAACACAATGACCTATTGCTATGCTTTGACAAGAAATCTACTGAATTAATGTATTACAGTGTACTATAGTAAACAGTGGATAACATGGCTCTGTCAACTAATGCCTTGATTAAGTTCAAGTGCACTCCAATAATGAGMTAATTCATTGAGCAGACCAACTTTGGTTTACTTAGGTTTCATTTGAAAGCAGCTTTCAACWGTAGTTGGCAATATGATGCCGCATTTGATTATTTGATGAGCATGTARCTATCTAGCCTAAACGTAAAGTTACTTAACTTGGCTACACATCATAAATTAGTTCAATAAGTCGTCTTGTTAATTTCATTGCTGGTAACGTTATTGTTGACAATACGCTCTGACAACGAGTCAGTTCAACCAGAAAAGGCTACTAGCTAGCTAAATTAAAACMTTAGAAAGTTAGCGAACTGGAGCCTAAATGTAAAGTTACTTGGAACTTAGCTACACATCAGAAATAAGTTCAATACTTCGTCTTGATATTTAATTGTTGGTATGTTGACAATACGCTCTGACAACGAGTCAGTTCAATCAGAAAAGGCTAACAGCTAGCTAAATTAAAACCTTAGAAAGTTAACAAACTGGCTAGCAAGGAATGCTAGGCTTGGCTAGCTGGTTGGCTAAGCTAGCTGACTACCAAACGACGAACTTATACTACAAGCATTTTGCTACCGGCTGGTGATATGTTCTCTAGAATCACTGAGGCAAGAGCATGCGCACGTTTGACAACCCCATAAAGTATGACATGAAGCAATACATAATTATTGATGTGTGAAAAACAAAATGTTTCAACGTTACAGTCAGTGTGACGTGTATTCTCGAGAATGTAATAGTGCAACGGCGCTAGCTATCAAGCTAACAAGCAGTGAGCAAATGTAGCTACCAAGAAGGAACACGTCACTTATACCTGCCAGGGACCTTAGCTGTATTTCTTTTCCAGAATTGTTTCTTGTTTCCGTCAGTTGACATTTTCTTTCACCGGTACAATATGTCACATAGACAAAAATGCGAGTGTTATTACCTAAAGTTTTTAAAAAGTCTAAAGCGTGTTTATTTACACCCAGTTCCCTCCTCCAAAACTCAGAACGCCGCCATGTTGGATCTGTGTTTCTCTGAGCAAGCGCTGTAGTGATTGGTCAGTTTCACAATGCCTAGCCATCGCCCAATCACAAGTACGATCTACCGTATGGGATTTGAGACGCGGTTGACGTCATCTTCAAATGTGTCAGTTGCTACGTTCATGTGCTCGTCGGAACTAGAAACTCTGAATTGTCCGACTGGCTAACAGGTTATAGTTATCTACGTGCCGCGTTCAACGAACCAGGAAGTCAGAAATGTCMAAGTTTCATAGTTCTGACTAGCTTTGTGAAGGCAGTAAATGTCACTGAGGTATAATACCGCGTTCAAGTCCTAGTCGGAAATATGAAACTCGGAAATGTCTGACTTCATTGAACGCAGCACGTGATTAACTACAACCATTTAGCAAGTCGGACATTTCCAAGTTTCCTTGTGCAGACTAGTACTTGAACGAGGTATAATATAAACGGTCAGTGTGGATGGCAGATGAGCTGGCAGGTAGGATTTAGTTTCTCCCTGTCTCTGGTCCACACTCCAGTACAGAATGTGTYGGAAATCAAATCAATCAAATTGGCTCCTGAGTGGTGCAGCGGTCTAAGGCACTGCATCTCAGTGCTAGAGGCGTCACTACAGACCCTGGTTCGATTATAGGCTGTATCACAACCGGCCGTGATTGGGAGTGCCATAGGGCGGCGCACAATTTGTCCAGGTTTGGCGGGGTTAGGCTGTCATTGTAAATAAGAATTTGTTCTTAACTGACTTGTCTAGTTAAATAAAGGTTAAATAAAAAATGTATCAAACTGTAGACCTTACTGTGAAATGCTTACTTACAAGACCTTAACCAACAGTGCAGTTCAAGAAGAGTTAAGAAAATATTTACCAACTAAACCCCAAAAATATGAAGTAAAAAAATACTAAGTACACACCCCTGAGGGGCCCCAGTGTTGAGGATCAGCGTGTCAGATGTGTTGCTACCTACCCTTACCACCTGGGGGCGGCCCGTCAGGAAGTCCAGGATCCAGTTGCAGAGGGAGGTGTTTAGTTCCAGGGTCCTTCGCTTAGTGATGAACTTTGAGAGCACTATGGTGTTAAACGCTGAGCTGTACTCAATGAACAGCATTCTCACATAGGTGTTCCTTTTGTCCWGGTGGGAAAGTGCAGTGTGGAGTGCGAGTGAGATTGCGTCATCTGTGGATCTGTTTGGACGGAGGCGAATTGGAGTGGGTCTAGAATATCYGGGAGGATGCTGTTGATGTTAGCTATGACCAGCCTTTCAAGCACTTCATGGCTACCGACGYGAGTGCTACGGGCGGTAATAATTTAGGCAGGACACCTTCACTTCCTTGGGCACAGGGACTATGGTGGACTGCTTGAAACATGTAGGTATTACAGACTCCGTCAGGGAGATGTTGAAAATGTCAGTCACTTGCCAGATGGTCCGCGCATGCTTTGAGTACATGTCCTCGTAATCTGTCTGGCCCCACGGCTTTGTGAATGTTGACATGTTTAAAAGTCTTGCTCACATTGGCTACCGAGAGCGTTATCACACAGTCGTCCAGAACAGCTGGTGCTCTCAAGCATGCTTAAGTGTTGATTGCCTTAAAGCAAGCATAAAAGGCATGTAGCTTGTCTGGTAGGCTCRCGTCACTGGGCAGCTCACGTAGGGGTTTCCCTTTGTAGTCCATAATAGTTTTCAAGCCCTACCACATCTGACGAGCGTCGAAGTCGGTGTAGTAGGATTCAATCTTAATCCTGTATTGACGCTTTGCTTTTTTGATGGTATAGAGGGATTTCTTATAAGCGTCCGGATTAGTGTCCCATTCCTTGAAAGCAGCAGCTCTAGCCTTTAGCTTGATGCGGATGTTGCCATGGCTTCTGGTTGGGCTATGTACGTACGGTCACTGTGGGGACGACGTCGTCAATGCACTTATTGATGAAGCCGATGACTGAGGTGGTATACTCCTCAATGCCATTGGATTAATCCCAGAACATATTCCAGTCTGTGCTAGCAAAACAGTCCTGTAGCGTAGCATCCGCGTCATCTGACCACTTCCGTATTGAGCGAGTCACTGGTACTTCCTGCTTTAGTTTTTGCTTGTAAACAGGAATCAGGAGGATAGAATTATGGTCAGATTTGCCAAATGGAGGGTGGGGGAGAACTTTGTATGGATCTCTGTGTGGAGTAAAGGTGGTCTCGATTTTTTCCCATTGGTTGCACAGGTGACATGCTGGTAGAAATTAGGTAAAATKAATTTAAGTTTGCCTGCATTAAAGACCACAGCCACTAGGAGCGTCGCTTCTGGATGAGCATTTTCTTGTTTGCTAATGGCCTTATAGAGTTGGTTGTGTGCGGTCTTAGTGCCAGAATCGGTTTGTGGTGGTAAATAGACGGCTMCGAATAATATTGATGAGAACTCTCTTGGTAGATATTGTGGTCTACAGSTTATTAAAAGGTACTCTACCTCAGGCGAGCAATAACTCGCACCAGCTGTTATTGAGAAATAGACATCTTACCAGACGTAGCTTCTCTGTTCTGCCGGTGCATGGAAAATCCCGCCAGCTCTATATTATCTGTGTCGKCCTTCAGCCACTATTCTGTGAAACATAAGATAGTAATGCACCATAACGTTCGATTCCAACCGCCAATAAACCCCACCGATGAAGAAGATGACAGATGATAATTGCCTGTACACGGCGGCAGATAGTCTAGTGGTTAAGAGCATTGGGCCAGTAACTGAAAGTTTGCTGGTTTGAATCCCCGAGCCAACTAGAGTGAAAAATTACGATGTGTCCTTGAGCAAGGCACTTAACCCTAATTGCTCTGGATAAGAGTGTCTGCTAATTGCACTACATTTACATTTACATTTAAGTCATTTAGCAGACGCTCTTATCCAGAGCGACTTACAAGTCRCTCTAACTTGCACTAACATATACAGATAAAATGATCAAAAGCAGCAACAAACAGTTAAGATCAGTACTGTGCTGGTTCCAGACATAAGTGGTCACTTATGTGGTCACCACTAACACCACTAAGCAAGGGGCACCACCAAGCAAGTGGCAGCATGATGACCAAGGAGCTCTCCAAACAGGTCAGGGACACATTTGTGGAGAAGTACAGATCAGGGTTGGGTTATAAAAAAATATCAGAAACTTYGAACAAAGCACCATTAAATCCATTCTTAAAAAATATAAAGAATATGGCACCACAACAAACCTGCCAAGAGAGGGTTGCCCACCAAAACTCACGGACCAGGAGAGGAGGGCATTAATCAGAGAGGCAACAAAGAAACCAAAGATAACCCTGAAGGAGCTGCAAAGCTCCACAGCAGAGATTGGAGTATCTGTCCATAGGACCACTTTAAGCCATACACTCCACAGAGCTGGGCTTTACGGAACAGTGGCCAGAAAAAAGCCATTGCTTAAAGAAAAAAATAAGCTAACACKTTTGGTGTTCGCCAAAAGACATGTGGGCGACTCCCCAAACATATGGAAGAMGGTACTTGGTCAGATGGTACTAAAATTTAGCACTTTGGCCATCAAGGCAAACGCTATGTCTGGCGCAAACCCAACACCTCTCATCACCCCGAAAACACCAACCCCACAGTGAAGCATGGTGGTGGCAGCGTCATGTTGTGGGGATGTTTTTCATCGGCAGGGACTGGGAAACTGGTCAGAATTGAAGGAATGATGTATGCCGCTAAATACAGAAATTCTTGAGGGAAACCTGTTTCGGTCTTTCAGAGATTTGAGACTGGGACGGAGGTTCACCTTCCAGCAGGACAATGACCCTAAGCATACTGCTAAAGCAACACTCAAGTGGTTTAAAGGGAAACATTTAAATGTCTTGGAATGGCCTAGTCAAAGCCCAGACCTCAATCCAATTGATTGCTGTAGATTGTTGTACAAAGATTGCTGTACACCAGCGGAACCTATCCAACTTGAAGGAGCTGGACCAGTTTTGCCTTGAAGAACGGACAAAAATCCCAGTGGCTAGATATGCCAAGCTTATAGAGACATACCCCAAGAAACTTACAGCTGTAATTGCTGCGGAAGGTGGATCAACAAAGTATTGACTTTGGGGGGGTGAATAGTTATGCACGCTCAAGTTCTTTTTTTGTTGTTGTTTGTTTCACAAWAAAAAAAWAWTTTGCATTTTCAAAGTGGTAGGCATGTTGTATAAATCCAATTATATAAACCCCCCAAAAATCTATTTTAATTCCAGGTTGTAARGCAACAAAATAAGAAAAATGCCAAGGGGGTGAAAACTTTCGCAAGCCACTGTACCTAGCTCATGGTTAGCTAAACTCAGCAAACGTCCTCTCACTGTCAACTGCGTTTATTTTAAGCAAACTTAACATGTGTAAATATTTGTATGAACACAACAAGATTCAACAACTGAGACATAAACTGAACAARYTCCACAGACATGTGACTAACAGAAATTGAATAATGTGTCCCTGAACAAAGGGGGGGTCAAAATCAAAAGTAACAGTCAGTATCTGATGTGGCCACCAGCTGMATWAAGTACTGCAGTGCATCTCCTCATGGACTGAACCAGATTTGCCAGTTCTTGCTGTGAGATGTTACCCTTCCACCAAGGCACCTGCAAGTTCCCGGACATTTCTGGGGGGAATGGCCCTAGCCCTCACCCTCCGATCCAACAGGTCCCAGACGTGTTCAATGGGATTGAGATCCGGGCTCTTCGCTGGCCATGGCAGAACACTGACATAACTGTCTTGCAGGAAATCATGCACAGAACGAGCAGTATGGCTGGTGGCATTGACATGCTGGAGGGTCATCTCAGGATGAGCCTGCAGGAAGGGTACCACATGAGGGAGGAGGATGTCTTCCCTGTAACGCACAGCATTGAGATTGCCAGCAATGACAACAAGCTCAGTCCGATGATGCTGTGACACACCGCCCTAGACCATGATGGACCCTCCACCTCCAAATCGATCCCACTCCAATGTACAGGCATYGATGTAAAGCTCATTCCTTCGACGATAAACACRAATCCGACCATCACCCCTGGTGAGACAAAACCGCAACTTGTCCAGTGAAGAGCACTTTTTGCCAGTCCTGTCTGGTCCAGAGACGGTGGGTTTGTGCCCATTGGCGACGTTGTTGCCGGTGATGTCTGGTGAGGACCTGCCTTACAACAGGCCTACAAGTCGTCAGTCCAGCCTCTCTCAGCCTATTGTGGACAGTCTGAGCACTGATAGAGGGATTGTGCGTTCCTGGTGTAACTCGGGCAGTTGTTGTTTCCATCCTGTGCCTCTCCTGCAGGTGTGATGTTCGGATGTACTGATCCTGTGCTTGTTTTGTTACAAGTGGTCTGCCACTGCGAGGACAATCAGCTGTCTTTCCTGTCTCCCTGTAGCGCTGTCTTAGGCTTCTCACGGGTGCATGTTCATTAATTGTTTATGGTTCATTGAACAAGCATGGGAAACAGTGTTTAAACCCTTTACAATGAAGATCTGTGAAGTTATTTGGATTTTAACAAATTATCTTTGAAAGACAGGGTCCTGAAAAAGTGACGTTTCTTTTTTCGCTGAGTTTAGTTCGCAACATTAGCCTGGCTAAATGGYTAAATTAGCCGCTTATTTGTCAAGCCATTTAAATGCATGCTCCACTCTCAATTTAAACTTCATGACTGATGCCATGGCTGTGCCTGCTGAGAAGGGAGCAGCAGYGAACCACAAGACTGCAGCCAAGGCAGCACTGGTCCAAACCTGCCCTGAATGTTGGGTGAGTAGTATTGATTGGTACTTTATGTGGAAGTCCCCAAATACAGGTGTGCCAAGCTTGTAGCGTCATACCAAAGAAGACCCGAGGTTGTAATCTCTGCCAAAGGTGTTTCAACAAAGTACGGAGTAAAGGGTCTGAAATCTTATGTAAATGTGATATTGACATATATTTTTTAAATACATTTGCTCAAATTTCTTAAAACCTGTTTTTGCTTCATCATTATGGTGTATTGTGTGTAAATTGATTAGGATTTTTTTTTTTAAACCCATTTTAGAATAAGGCTGTAACAAAATGTGGAAAA
>NC_036864.1:1652404-1658743 GCF_002910315.2 Salvelinus sp. IW2-2015
AAGTTTGTAGCGGCGTGAGTGAAAGGAGGGCCATTGTTATGCGGAATATGGAAAGCCGATTATTGGAATTTGAGATTTTGGATTGGGAGATGTGGGTTGATTAATGAGAGAAGTCTGGAAGGAGAGTTTGCAGTCTAGCCGAGAAAGCCTAGGATACTTAGTAAGGATGTCCACATATTCTAGGTCCGCAACGTTGCAAGTGGTGGTGATTAAGTAGTACGGGAAGCGTCGCGCGGTGCAGGCAGCGAGACGGTTGAAAAGCATTGCATTTTATGGTTTTACTAGCGTTAAGAGCAGTTGGAAGGCCCCGCGAAGTTGAGATGTAGTATGGCATTGGGAAGCTCGTTTGGAGGTTAGAATAGCTACAGTGTGCCGAGCGGAAGGACGGAAAGTATATAGTATATGGTGGGTAGAGGTTGGGATCTAGGGAAGTCAGCCCGCAAGCAGATGAGGCAACATGCGACTTTTGATATTAGTATGGTCAGAGAAAGAGTACGCACCCGAGAATTGACACCCTGTGGTACCCCATAGAGACTCCAGAGGCCGGACAACCTGCCCTTCTCGATTTATCAGAACAATCATCTTGGACACACATACAGTCTGGCAAAAAGTACGTTGGTCGACACATCCAGGCAAGGTCAGTCACACATAGAGAGACAAATGAGGCGCGTGAGTCACTGCTGAGATAGAGATATAATGGTGATGTGCAGGAATAAGATCGTTCTGCACAGTCCACTCTGAGCGACACCACACGGTCGATGACAGACGGCTGCAGAGTAAATGGAGGTTATTATCAGAGATGGAGCGAGTATTGATAATTCGTTTACTGTGACTCTCGAGAGCAGCTTGGCTGACGATGCGACCCGAGACCCGGCTTCTGGTAAAAAACGAGAATTGGTGCGAGCAGACGTGAGAAGGTATGAGGTGGGAGGTTACGAGTTGTGACACGTAGATAACATGTTGTTTGACCTTATCTCTCGAAGACGCTTTAGATATAGGCGTCAGTGAGAAACGCGAAGGATGCACACGGTACTTATACAAGTTATTGAGGTATCCTGTGGTGTTCACCTCGACCCTTATTCCTGCTAAAGAGGGAGGGATGACCGTTCACGGCAGCTCTCACTCCTTGGGATCTCAAGCACTCGCACTCACGTCACTACAGGTCGAGGTTGAATACAGGCTGGTAAATAGGGTGCGACAATGGCGTGAGGATAGTTTCAGAAATAGCAGGCGGTTCACAAGAATTTGATCAAGCCCAGCAGATTTGTATGCGACTGTCCACATGCGTTTTCGACTCACGTCTTCTATTGTTCCGAGAACATATAGATACCACTAGCTCACCTCTAACATCTTTTTATTGTCCGCACTCCATTTTGATTTTCCATTTATCGGCCATATTATGGGGTTCTCAGATAAAAACATCGATGCAATAATGATTATCAAAGAAGTCTGAGCGGGTAGGCTCTGGGGCGCGCTAAGATACAGCGGGCGGAGTCGTGTGACGGGCGTCGTCGTGGCTAACATGGGCCTTTGAGCGGTCGCCGATAAGGGATGTGACCAAGAGGCCAGCCATTGAGAACATGTTTTAGTTGAAGTTTTCATGATTTACAATTGACTTATAATCAGTTCGGTGATCCTGTGATTGTATATAAGCTCATTCCAGTGCTGTTCGGCCCTTGTGCGGAAGCAAGGTGCTCCTGGTTGTGTCGAGTGAGTATATTACAGTGAGTTATCCCATGTAGATCTTTGTTGGTATTCGGGGTTAAGATAGGCGTACTTAGGATGGCAAATTTTACTGTCTTTGTATAAAAGGTCTGCCTTATGCTTTTACTCGTCAGGATCTGGGGAACTGCATGCTAATGTAATCGCTCTGAACTTACAGCTGACACTGTCTTGGAACATATCCGGCCGTGGGTGACATCTATCTCGGAATCGCTCATACTCTATAGTGTGAGTGTTGACTGCACATAAAATTCTAAACATGGTGAATTGTTTTCTAATATATGGTGTGCATTGGAGTGTCTGAATGGGCTGGAGCAAGTCGAGGTCTGAGAGTAGAGACGCCAGCAGGTACAGGAGATACGTAATTAGGTATATCTGTCTTGGTGTCTTGCATTTTTTGAAACGGAGCATGCTTGTCCTTAATAATAAGTAGAAGAGAATAGTATACATTTAACAAGAAATTGGCAAACCAGTATGAACCGCTAATTCGCTTCAAGATATGGACGGGTATCAGAAGTCATTCTCTCACCAGGGGTGACCCGGCGCCAGGATCGGAGTATATAGGAAAAGTGGGAGCTCTCTATTGTTAACAGCTGGCATTGTGATAAGGTGTTTAATTTAGTGTGGACCTAGTGATTGACAGTTGATCAAGGTGGTGGTCTCAGGTTTAAAGTAGAGCCAGGCTGTGAGACTCTCGCGGTGGCGTGGCAGCATAGAGTGCAAGGGAGGGCAGTGACTCAGCTAGACGCATCTTGGATTGAATGCACTGCAGAGAGTGTATTTGGAGGGCAGGTAGGGTTCGAGATTAGAAATTGCTTATTTAGTGGGTGACGTGTTCATAGCGGTATTTCACGCGTTGTAGCGCTCTGGGGTCCGGTTCTTTGATTGATTTGGTGGTAGAATGAGAGTGTCATCATAGTGCTTGGTGTTCGCTAAGGACTTGTCTCTGCAGTGTTGCCATGCTATTATCCAGTTTTAGGTTCACCTAACAGAACAAACTCTGAAGCTAGATGGGGAGCGATCAATTCACAGATGGTGTCAGGGCACAGCTGGAGCTGAGGGGGTCGGTAGCAGGCGGCAACAGTGAGAGACTTATTTCTTGGAGAGATCATTTTTAAATTAGAAGTTCGAACTGTTTTGGGCATAGACCTGGAAAGTATGACAGAACTTTGCAGGCTATCTCTGCAGTAGATTGCAACTCCTCCCCCTTTGGCAGTTCTATCTTGACGGAAAGTGTTATAGTTGGGTATGGAAATCCCAGAATTTTGGTGGCCTTCCTAAGCCAGGATTTTGGACACGGCAAGGACATCAGGGTTGCAGAGTGTGCTAAGCGGGTGAGTAAGGAAACTTAGGGAGGAGCTTCTGATGTTGACATGCATGAGGACAAGGCTTTTTCGATCACAGAAGTCAACAAATGAGGGTGACTGGGACATGCAGGGCCTGGTTTACCTCCACATCACCGAGGAACAGAGGAGTAGTAAGGATGAGGGTGGGCGGCTAAAGGCTATCAAAAACTGGTCGCTAGAGCGTTGGGGACAAAGAATAAAAGGAGCAGATTTATGGCGTGGTAGAATAGATTCTGGGCATAATGTGCAGACAGGGGTATGGTGGGGCACGGGTACAGCGGAGGCAAGCCCAGGCACTGGGTGATGATAAGAGAGGTTGTATCTCTGGACATGCTGGTCTCAATGGGTGAGGTCACCGCATGTGTGGGGGTGGGACAAGGAGGTATCAGAGGTACGGAGAGTGAACTTACGGGGTCCATTGCAAACCAAAACAATGATAATGATAACTAGCCTGAACAACAGTATGCAAGGCATATTGATATTTGAGAGAGACATACAATAAGGCATAAAGTGATTGCAGGTCTTGATTGGAGGAGCTAGCTAAAACAACAGGTAAGATAACAGCAGCAATAACAGGGTGCTAGTCTAACACAGCAACAAACAGGTAAAAAATGGCGACGACTAGGCAGAGAGGGTCGGATAACTACACACAGATCCTGAGTTAAAGCACAGAGCCGACAGATAAAACACAAATAACAGAATGGAGTACCGTGAATTAATGGACAGTCAATCAGGCATCAGCTATGTAGCCAAGTGATCAATAGTGTCCAGGGGCAGCGTAGATGGAGCGGGAGGCCTCCACTAAGCTAGCACGCGGCGTTTAAAGTTAGTAGCCCGGGGGTGGTCTGCTCAGACGGAGGGGTCTGCTCAGACGGAGGCCGGTTGAGGGCACAGCGGGGTGGGTATACGTCTGCAGACCAGACGTGGTCGGAGACGTATTCTCCCTGTACACAAAGTCAGAACCATAGGATAAATAAAGGGGGCATATAGAGTGCATTAGGTTAGTTTTCAGACCCCTTTACTGTATTGATTGGTACTTTATGTGGAAGTCCCCAAATACAGGTGTGCCAAGCTTGTAGCGTCATACCAAAGAAGACCCGAGGTTGTAATCTCTGCCAAAGGTGTTTCAACAAAGTACGGAGTAAAGGGTCTGAAATCTTATGTAAATGTGATATTGACATATATTTTTTAAATACATTTGCTCAAATTTCTTAAAACCTGTTTTTGCTTCATCATTATGGTGTATTGTGTGTAAATTGATTAGGATTTTTTTTTTTAAACCCATTTTAGAATAAGGCTGTAACAAAATGTGGAAAAGGTAAAGGGGTCTGAAAACTAACCTAATGCACTCTATATGCCCCCTTTATTTATCCTATGGTTCTGACTTTGTGTACAGGGAGAATACTGTAAGAACGGCCCATATTCTGAATTCTGTCGCTGTACATTTCAAAAGTGCTTAAGAAATAGTTATATTGACTAAGTCTGTCCTAGCTCGCTCATCAATGTCTTAATTGAAATGACAGATTGCCTCTTATCCGCTCGTTGTTCCCTTATGTCAAAGTTTGTGCATCTTAATTGTCAGCCATATCAGCTATGTTTTCTTTTAAAAATGCAGTAAATGAGACTGAATGAACTGTTTCGCTGCCAGACAAGACTCCGCTGATAGCCAGGTGTAGAGGTGGTAAGGAGTCAATCCATTGTGCTGAAAAGAACGCTCTGCTGTTGAGAAAGCTTTATGTAGGCCCAAACAGTTTGTGGTACCTTTAAAATCAAATCAAATTGTATTGGTCACATACACATATTTAGCAGATGCTATTGCGGGTGTAGCGAAATGCTTGTGTTCCTAGCTCCAACAGTGCAGTAGTATCTAACAATTCACAACAATACACACAAATCTAAAAGTAAAAGAATGGAATTAAGAAATATGTACATAATAGATTGAGCAATGTCAGAAATACAGTAGAATATAATACAGTCTATACATATGAGACGACTAAAGCAGTATGTAAACATTATTTAAACCAACTAGTGTTCCATTTTTAATGTGGCCAGTGATTYCAMSTATATTTATATAGGGAGGCATATCACCTTTGTCACTGTTATTTTTAAAATTTTATTTATCCATTATTTTACCAGGTAAGTTGACTGAGAACACGTTCTCATTTACAGCAACGACCTGGGGAATAATAACAGGGTAGAGGAGGGGGATGAATGAGCCAATTGTAAACTGGGGATTATTAGGTGACCGTGATGGTTTGAGGGCCGGATTGGGAATTTAGCCAGGACACCGGGGTTAACACCCCTACTCTTACGATAAGTGCCATGGGATCTTTAATGACCTCAGAGAGTCAGGACACTCGTTTAACGTCCCATCCGAAAGACGTCCCTACACAGGGCAGTGTCCCCAATCACTGCCCTGGGGCATTGGTCTATGTTTTAGACCAGAGGAAAGAGTGCCTCCTACTAGCCCTCCAACACCACTTCCAGCAGCATCTGGTCTCCCATCCAGGGACTGACCAGGACCAATCCTGCTTAGCTTCAGAAGCAAGCCAGCAATGAATGAATGAATGAATGAAAAGTAATGTGTTGTGTAGTGGCTTTGCTGGCATGCATCTGAAATGTTTTTGGGGAGTTTAACCCACCAACATTTACAAGCTAAAATCCCCACTGAGCAATATAGATTTCCCMAAACTAAAATTCGTTACAAACAGTGGACTAAGTTTTTGTAGATTTTACCCTTCACAAAGGTGAAAAAAAAAGAAAGTTGTTTAGGGGTGCAAGGGCGAATTTTGTTATTGCACACCAGCACCTCACAGTAGGCGTTTCCTAACGGAAATATGCAAATACAAAATACATGTAGAACGCAGTCCAATAGGAATCTCCACTAGCTCGTGCTTGGTCTGCCCACCTTTGTTCCTGCCAACTTTGACTAATTTTCAGTGGTGTAAAGTACTTAATAAAAAACCCTTTTAAAGTACTACTTAAGTTCGTCTTTTGGGGTATCGTGGTATTTACTAATTTAAGTAATGTAGTTAAAATTTTACTAACTACATTCCTAAAAAAAAAAGGTACATTTACTCGCATACATTTTTCCCTGACACCAAAACAAGTACTGATTACATTTGAATGCTTTAGCAGGACAGGAAAAGGTTAAATTTATGCTTTATAGAAAAAAACCCTGGTCATCACTACTGACTCTGATCTGGTGGATCTCAACTAAACACCAACATGCTTCATGTTGTAAATTATGTCTGAGTGTTGGCTATCTGTA
>NC_036864.1:1658848-1660299 GCF_002910315.2 Salvelinus sp. IW2-2015
TCAAGTCTTTCAAGGTGTGTTGCATTATGGGGATTAAACATTTCTGACTTGTGCCTACATGTCAACTGCATGGGAGGTTTAGCAATAAGGTGAAAGCAACCGACTCAAGATGAAAGTCGAGGAGTAAAATCAGGGGAGGTGTATCTGCCACAGTCAAAAGTCAGACACTGTGGTGGTTTTCCAACAGTAAGGCTCAGATCAACATGGCATTGTCAACATAATACATATACGTTTGTCTGTATAAATGTCAAAATAAACTTTACTATTCACCCATATCACACACTCAAACTGGAAACATAACGTGTGTATAATTAATTGGTTAGAGAGAGGTTTCAAATCACATTTCATTTGTATCCCCTGTAGCGTTAAAATGTTGCAAAGTTGCTTCCTGTTTCAGTCATGTATTTGCCCACACTCACATGGGCCATCAAAAACACCCAAATGATTGACAAATAGTGCCTCCCACAATGGAGGTGGTGGCTGCATGGTGCAGTTGGTGAAAAGCAACTGCAGCGACTTCATAAAAAACCGCATGACCTAAATCACAATTTTTTATCATTCACGCAGTCGACATGTAATCGCAAATCAGACAATTTTTATAACCATAATACAACACACTTTGAAAGAAGGTATCGAACCGTGCTCAAAGACTAGACCACAAATGATCTGCTCGAACGCGCCCGCTCTCTCGCTTTGCCTGCCAGCAAAACATTGTTGAGCGATTATGAGTTTATGCAACGTGTTTACCTCGGTGTGCTGTGTACAGTAAACACTACACATTGTTACAATGCTTATAAGTGAATTCTTCATTATGGTAAATCAACCAACGTTATTGTCATCGCAACTTTTTTACGAGAACAGGGTTGTAGAAGTGACTCTGAACCGCGTTATGTTGGGATTTTGGAAGGAGATTGAGACGAGGAGAAAACGCTCTGCGAGCTTCAATTGTATTTCTAAAGATGGTAAGCACATAACGCTATTATTATAAGGACTAGTTTTTAGACAGACCAGCCGTTTCATTGGCCAGTGCTAATTCGGATAGCCGTAGTAACAGCAAAGATGTTATTTTTGCTATTACAAATTCAGTTTAGGAAAAAGTACCCAATTGTCATACTTGAGTAAAAGTAAAGATACCTTAATACAGGGGTATTCAATTAAGCTCTAGACAAGCAGTGTGGGGAGTTCCTTACTAATTAGTGACCTCAATGAAATAAACGCAAACACTTGGCGCTCCATGGAATGAGTTTGACAGCTGTGCCTTAATAGAAAATAAAGTAAAAGTCATTAAAATACTATTTGAGTATAAGTCCAAAAGTATGTGGTTTTAAATATACTTAAGTATCTAAAGTATATGTATTTGCTCAAATATACTTAAGTACCAAAAGTAAAAAATCATTTAAAAGTCCTTATATTAAGCAAACCAGATGGCACCATTTTCTTTTTATAATTTA
>NC_036864.1:1661486-1666451 GCF_002910315.2 Salvelinus sp. IW2-2015
AGCGGTTTGCTGATGTTAATGTTGTGAACAGAGTGCCCTATGGTGGTGGTGGGGTTATGGTATGGGCAGGCATAAGCTTCGGACAACGAACAAAAATGCRTTTTATTGATGGTAATTTGAATGCACAGAGATACTGTGACAAGATCCTGAGGCCCATTGTCTTGCCATTCATCTGCTGCCATCACCTCATGTTTCAGCATGCTAATGCACAGYCCCATGTTGCAAAGATCTGTACACAATTCCTGGAAGCAGAAAATGTCCCAGTTCTTCCATGGCCTGCATACTCACCAGACGTCCCCTGTCGAGTATGTTTGGTATGCTCTGGATCGATGTGTACGACAGCGTGTTCCAGTTCCCGCCAATATCCAGCAACTTTGTACAGCCATTGAAAAGGAGTGGGAAAACATTCCACATGCCACAATCAACAGCCTGATCAACTTTATGCGAAGGAGATGTGTCACGCTGCATGAGCCAAATGGTAGTTACACCAGATACTGMCTGGTTTTCTGATCTACGCCCCTAGATCTATGCCTTTTTTTAAGGTATCTGTGAACAACAGATGCATATCTGTATTCCCAGACATGTGAAATGCATAGATTAGGTCCTAATGTATTTATTTCAATTGACTGATATGCTTATATGAACTTTACTAGTAACATTTTTTAAATTGTTTATATTTTTTCAGTGTATTTACGCTATGATATCCATGGTTTTGCACCAACCTGTGGCAGTGAATGAAAAAGTATGACTGTAAAAAATATATTGAATTGTTACCTTCACCATATATGGCCTTTTATCAAAACCATGCAGGGGTAACTGAAGTGTTTGTTAGAATGTCAGTCTCAGGTAGCAAGGGTCTGGCTGAATTCAACAACATGTAAAACTTTTTCCTACCAAATGCAACTGCCTACAGTTGAAGTCGGAAGTTTAGTACACCTTAGCCGAAATGAACATTTAAAACTCATTTTCACAGTTTCCTGACATTAATCCTCGTAAAAATTCCTGTCTTACGTCCGTTAGGATTCACCACTTTATTTAAGAATGTGAAATGTCAGAATAATAGTAGAGAATTATTTATTTCAGCTTATTTTCTTTCAGTCAATTCCCAGTGGGTCAGAAGTTGTTACATGACGACCGTCATTAGTGATTGCGGTACAGCATTGCTTTAAATAGTTTTACTTGGTCAGAGAGTTTCCGGTAGCGTTCACCAAGCTTGCCCGACAGATAATTTGTGTGTAGTGATTGGTTGGGCCCGGATTCCTCTGACAGAGCTGGTGAACGCGAGGTCAGAAGCTTTATATGTGCCGTTCCTTGGGGCTTGTGGCAAGATGCGAAGGTGCTTTTTCAGTTCTGTCCAACATTTTCGTATAGGATTAAAGGTAGGGCTTTGTGATAAGCCACTCAACCGGTTGACTTGTGTTGGTCCTAAAGCCTATTGTGCCACAACTTTGTGAAGTAGTGCTTGGGGTGATTGTCAGTTTGGAACGACCCAGTGTTGCGCGACCGAAGCTTTAACTTCCTGGATTGATGGTCTGCTAGATTTGCTGTTCAATATATACGACTAATTTTCCATCCCCATGATGCCGATTATTTTGTGAAGCGCAACCAGTCCCTCCTGCGCAGCAAAGCACCCACACATGATGCGCACAACCCCCGCTTCAAGGTTGGGATGGTGTCTTCTGCTTGCAAGCCTCCCCTTTGTCGCTCCGAACATAACAATGGTCATTATGGCAAACAGTTCATTTTGTTTCATCAGACAGAGACATTTCTCCAAAAAGTACAATCTTTGTCCCCATGTGCAGTTGTAAAACCGTAGTCTGGCTTTTTATGGGTTTTTGGGCAATGGCTTTTCCTTGCTCAGCGCCTTTCAGGTTATGTCGATATAGGATCGTTTTACTCTGGATATAGATTTTTTTTGTACCTGTTTCCTCCAGCATCTGTCACCAGGTCCTTTGCTGTTGTTCTGGGATTGATTTGCCTTTTCGCGCCAAAGTACGGTTCTCTTCTAGGAGATCAGAATGCGTCTCCTTCGCTGACGCGTATACGGCTGCGTGGTCCCATGTGTGTTATACTTGCGTACTATTGCTGTGTCCGAGATGGAATGTGGTACCTTCAGGGCATTTGAAATTGGGCTCCCATAGGTGGACCCAGACTTCGTGGAGGTCCCCACTTTATTTTTTCTGAGCGTCTTGGCTGATTTCTTTTAATTTTCCCTTGATGTCAAGCAAAGAGGCACTGATTTTGATGGTAGGCCTTGAAATGCATCCACAGGTAAACCTCCAATTGACTCAAATTTTGTCAATTAGCCTATCAGAAACTTCTAAAGCCATGACAATTTTCTGGAATTTTCCAAGCTGTTTAAATTAAAGGCACAGTCAACTTAGTGTATGTAAAGTTCTGACCCACTGGAATTGTGATACAGTGAAATAATCGGTCTGTAAACAATTGTTGGAAAAATGACTTGTGTCATGCACAAAGTAGATGTCCTAACCGACTTGCCAAAACTATAGTTTGTTAAAAGGAAATTTGTGGAGTGGTTGAAAAACGAGTTTTAATGACTACAACCTAAGTGTATGTAAACCTCCGACTTCAACTGTTTATCTTAGCCAAATACATTTAAACTCAGTTTTTCACAATTCCTGACATTTAATCCTAGTAAAAATGCCCTCTGGTTATGAAATGTCATTATATTTAAAGATAAACTTAAAGCACTAATATCTGACATGTAAGTAGGTGTTATTCAATCTGCCACTGTTTTCTGCCTCCCTGGCTTTGTTTATTCAAGTGAATGAGGTCCTTACCATCCTATTACACCAGTAAGTACAGTGATTATCATCACTTAACATTGCGCACTGCCACTGGCCTTTCTCTAAGTGGAACCAAATGGCCTTTAATAACCCTCTAAAGCGCTCAGGTCAATGTTCACTCATGGGAAGCAATATCAAACGTGCACACACACACACACACACACCCTCGACTAGCACACTGACAACAAGGGTCACTGTCCTTATCTGTAAACTAAAAAAGGGGCGGGGTAGTCAGGGTGTTAACCTGGCTAATAACTCATTAGGGCATTTCCTTCGAAAAGGACCCATGAGCACCAATGTGAAGTTCGTAGGAGCTTATAAAATTGTGTGTCATATGAATGCAAAGAGTCTGTATTTTACTCTATTTGCTGGTTTTAAGTATTACACTTTCAAATCGCTCTTTGTTGACTGTTGCTGGGTGCTATCGTCCTCCATCAACACCGGCCTGTACCCTACCTGCCCTAAGCTCTCTCCTGGCCCCTTACACCAAGTCTGAATTTGTCCTGCTAGGTGACCTGAACTGGGACATGCTTAAACCAACTGACCAAGTCCTAAAGCAATGGGACTCCCTAAAAATKTCTCTGATTATTACCAATCCCACAAGGTATGACTCCAAACACCCAGAAAAGGCTACTCTTCTTTGTTATCCTCACAGATAATCCTGATCGGTATCAGTGTGGTGTTTTCTGTAATGACCTTAGAGATCACTGTTTTACAGCCTGTGTTCGTAATGGCTGCTCAGTGATATGACCTGTCCTGATTTGTCATAGACGCTTGCTAAAAAACTTCAATGAGCAAGCCTTCCTTAATGAACTGACCTCTGTAAAATGGTATGGAATCAGCTTGATCCCCTCTGTCGAAGACGCYTGGACCTTCTTTTCATGTTTTCTTGATGTATTGTTGACAAACACGCTCCCATAAAGAAAATTAGCATTAAAGACAGGTTCAGCCCCTGGTTCGACAGTGATCTTGCAGAGTTACTCCACCTCAAATTGCATATGGCTAAAGGCTCGGCACATGCATACTCAGGCTGACTGGCTTTCGTTGAGGCAAATGAGAAAAAGGTGCACTCASGCTGTCTGKAAGGTCAAAGTTAGTTACTTTAAGTGGCAGTTCTCTCTCTGTGGGTCTAACCCCAAGAAGTTCTGGAAAACGGTTAAAGACCTGGAGAATAAACCCTTCTCCTCACAGCTACCCACGTCCCTTAAAGTTGATGATGTGGTTGTTACTGGCAAGATACACATGGCTGAGCTCTTTAATCACCACTTCATTAAGTCAGGATCCCTATTTGATTCAGCCATGCCTCCTTGCCCGTCCAACATTTCCTCATCTCCCACCCCTTCTAATACGACTATCYCYGAYGCTTCTCCMTCTTTTYCCCCTGCTCCTCTACAAAGTTWCTCCCTGCAGGCGGTCACTAAGTCCAAGGTGCWAAAGGAGCTCCTTAAACTTGACCCCAAAAAAACATCTGGGTCAGATGGTTTAGACCCTTTCTTCTWTMAGGTYGCTGCCCCTRTCATTGCCAAGCCTATCTCTGACCTTTCTAACCTGTCTCTCCTTTCTGGGGAGGTTCCCATTGCTCGGAAGGCAGCCACAGTTCGTCCGTTATTTAAAGGGGGAGATCAAGSTGWTCCTAACTGTTATAGGCCTMTTTCTATTTTGYCCTGTTTATCAAAAGTGTTGGAAAACTTGTCAATAATCAACTGACTGACTTTCTTAATGTCTATAGTATTCTCTATGATATGCAATCTGGTTTCCACTCAGGTTATGGATGTGTCACTGCAACCTTAAAGGTCCTCAACGTGAGTGTGCACCATTGGGGCCCTTGATTGCTAAGCATAGTATTGTTGCTGCTTTTGGGCATTGACTTTGCGAAAGCCACAACCCTTTTTGAAAGGGGGTAGAGACCATTCTGTTTCTTGTGGGCCGGCTAAGGAGTATGGTGTTGATTGCGTTCTGAGGGGTTCTTTTTGGCAGTGTGGTTGCTTAACTGCTCGTATGTCTCTCAAGAGGAAGTGCAGTTATATAGAATATCAGAATGCTGCTTTCTCAAGGCACTGCTGTCCCCAAGGAGGAGTAGACCGACACGGTCACGTCAATCCGTAGGGCCTGTGTATTTCACGGCTGTGTAATCATGTTCGCTCAACCAACATGTCAG
>NC_036864.1:1667005-1669362 GCF_002910315.2 Salvelinus sp. IW2-2015
CTACACGCATCCCTTGGTCGCTCCTCTTTTCAGTTCGCTGCAGCCAGGGACTGGAACGAGCTGCAACAAACACTCAAACTGGGCAGTTTCATCTCAATCTCTCCATTCAAAGACTCAATCATGGACACTCTTACTGACAGTTGTGGCTGCTTTGCATGATGTATTGTTGTCTCTACCTTCTTGCCCTTTGTGCTGTTGTCTGTGCCCAATAATAATGCTTGTACCATGTTGTGTTGCTGCCTTGCTATGTTGTTGTTTTAGGTCTCTCTTTATGTAGTGTTGTCTCTCTTGTCGTGATGTGTGTTTTGTCGATTTTATTTATATATATATATATATATATTTATTATATTTATATGATTATTTTTTATCCCAGCCCCCGTCCCTGCAGGAGGCCTTTTGGTAGGCAGTCATTGTAAATATGAATTTGTTCTTAACTGGCTTGTCTCGTTAAATAAAAATAWATWAATTKTTGGGAAATKAAGGCATAGAAGGCAAAGTTTAAAGCACAGAATCGTCTAGAATGTCATTGTATGCTGTASCGTTCAGATTTCCCTTCACCGGAACTAAGGGGCCTAGCCCAAACCATGAAAAACAGCCCCAGACCATTATTCTTCCTACAGCAAACTTTACAGTTGGCACTATGCATTGGGGTAGGTAGTGTTCTCCTGGCATCCGCCAAACCCAGATTTGTCTGTCGGACTGCCAGGTGGTGAAGCGTGATTCATCACTCCAGAGAACGTGTTTCCACTGCTCCAGAGTCCAATGGCGATGAGCTTTACACCACTCCAGCCAACGTTTGGCACTGTGCATGGTGATCACGTGCTGCTGCTTGGCCATGGAAACCCATTTCATGAAGCTACCAATTAACAGTTCTTGTGCTGACGTTGCTTCCATTGGCAGTTTGGAACTCGGTAGTGAGTGTTGCAACTGAAGAGTTTTACGCGCTTCAGCCGTCCCGTTCTGTGAGCTTGTGTGGCCTTCCACTTCGCGGCTGAGCAGTTGTTGCTCCTAGACGTTGCTACTTCACAATAACAGCACATACAGTTGACCAGGGCAGACATTTTATGACGTGACTTTTTGGAAAGGTGGCATCCTATGACAGTGAAGGATGCCACCTTCATTGTCWCGTTGAAATTCACTGAGCTCTTAAGGAAGGCTATTATACTGCCAGTGTTTGTCTATGGAGATTACATGGCTGTATGCATTTTTTTTTATACACCTTTCAGCAACAGGTGTAGCTGAAATAGCCTAATCCACTCATTTGAAGGGGTGCCCACATACTTTTGTATATATAGTGTATCATGGACGTATGTTTGGATAGTACAGTATTGTCCAGCACAATACTGTAGAGTGTTGAGAGCACAGTACAGTAGTGAGGGAGAGAGCCACTGCCGTATTAAAAGCATAGTAGGCCCTGCCACATCATCCTCCCCTCCAGATCTTTACTTATGACTGAGTCAATATAGTAAATTAACATTGAGCCTGTGCAGTACAGGTGCGCATATATTGTCTTTCCATGACCTCAGGGTCACTACAGGAAGTAGGATCCACTAATGGGAATTTTAGAATGACTGCATGTTGTCATTTTCCCACAGTTGTTATGGTTAGGATTGTTGGAGGGTTAGCTGGTTCAAAATCTGCGCTTACAGGAAACGTATTTTAGCTGTGAGTTTGGCCTCTTGGCCTATTTGTATAGGGGTAGATCTGGAGCGTGAAGGAGAATCCAAAACAATACAATATGTTCTGTTTGTGCATACAGTACAGAGCAGGAATCCTGTCTGTCAGAATGCTACCTGACTACATTATGGGAGACTGYGGGCAAAGTTTATTATACACTGCTCAAAAAAATAATGGGAACACTTAAACAACACAATGTAACTCCAAGTCAATCGCACTTCTGTGAAATCAAACTGTCCACTTAGGAAGCAACACTGATTGACAATAAATTTCACATGCTGTTGTGCAAATGGAATAGACAACAGGTGGAAATTAGAGGCAATTAGGAAGACACCCCCAATAAAGTAGTGGTTCTGCAGGTGGTGACCACAGACCACTTCTCAGTTCCTATGCTTCCTGGCTGATGTTTTGGTAACTTTTGAATGCTGGCGGTGCTTTTACTCTAGTGGTAGCATGAGACGGAGTCTACAACCCACACAAGTGGCTCAGGTAGTGCAGCTCATCCAGGATGGCACATCAATGCGAGCTGTGGCAAGAAGGTTTGCTGTGTCTGTCAGCGTAGTGTCCAGAGCATGGAGGCGCTACCAGGAGACAGGTCAGTACATCAAGAGACGTGGAGGAGGCCGTAGGAGGGCAACAACCCAGCAGCAGGACCGCTACCTCCGCCTTTGTGCAAGGAG
>NC_036864.1:1669902-1676113 GCF_002910315.2 Salvelinus sp. IW2-2015
TAGGCCTATATGTTTTGATAGGGTTTGTATCACACCTCATGTGTCCTAGCCCATAGGCCTATATGTTTTGATAGGGTTTGTATCACACCTCATGTAGCCTAGCCCATAKGCCTATATGTTTTGATAGGGTTTGTATCACACCTCATGTAGCCTAGCCCATATGCCTATATCTTTTGATAAGGTTTGTATCACAACTAAAGTGTCCAAATAACTTCTTAAAATTAAGCACATGAATCCGCTTAACAACCGGTGTAGAGCCTAACTGGCATATATAGGCGGCGTGTGAGTTTCAAGTTTGGGGAAGACAATKTTCACCATAAAAATTCACCTCTATAATAAACCAATTACATGCKTAATTGCATTTGTGGTCAGTGTTTTCCCGCTAATTTATTTCATTTTGAAACATTCGCCCTTAGGATACATGAGGTGTGAYACAAACCCTATTAWAACATATAGGCCTATGGGCTAGGATACATGAGATGTGTGTTCATTGCTGCACTTATAATGTGAAGAAATAGTTTATCAACATTTTAAGCTAGACGATCTGTTGCATCAGCGTTATTGCTTTAAATAATTTTTTTGATTTTTTGGGGGTGGGAGGGGGGTCTATTCCATCCCACAACTGTCCCAGAGTATGTTTGCAATATTTTTTTTTCTTGCACAGAAGGACATGTCGACCAATAGAATAGGTAAACTTTTGTACTATGGGGGATAGTAAATTGACATTGGCTAGTGCTTTTGCTGTTCGTTAGGACTACTCATCTGTTGGCTGACAAAAAGTAGGCTAAATGTGGACAGTTTTTCTGACATCTTCAATATGCGCCTTGGAATTCKATAAGAGGGATATGCGCAGTTGTGTCCCCGATGTGTCCGTCTTCACTTGTAGCCTACTTCTTAGCTGAGATGCTTGTGAGAAGGACCCGATCACGTGATGGCATTGGCTAATAAGAATTGAGATCTGAGAGAGCCATGTGAGTGAGAGGTGCTTTGGAGCACGGCAGCCGGGAGAAGGGAATTATAAATGTTATATTCAGCCCAAGAGCACAGATTTTTTTAGGAGGCATTACAGCCACACATACCGCAGGGAAATTCGATGCCTGGTGAGAATATTATCTTGTGAGAGAATGATGTGTGCAGCCTGCACAAGAAACAAATCAGATCTTATGCCATTCATGCAACTTTTTTCAAATCATCATTAGTCRAATCATGTTGCTTGAATGTTTGAATGTATTCAAAATCGAAACATATAGCCCAACGTTTGAATCGCAACTAAAGTTGCATAAATAACTAAATGAAGCATATAGGAGGACCTGTTTCTTTGTAAACCGCTCAACACAGAATATGGGCATTTGCACACTTCCTTAGAAATCGTTAGGAGAAAATATCATTTTATTCAGCTATGTTCAGTTGTATCTTTTATCCTCATAAGAAATGGTTGATAGTGGTTCCAAAACTTTTATAGTCCCGTACTCCTTCAAACATTCAACCTCCAGCTGCGTACCCCCTCTTAGCACCAGGGTCAGCGCACTCTCAAATGTTTGTTTTTGCCATCATTGTAGAGCCTGCCACACCACGCACTATACGATACATTTATTAAATATAAGAATCGGTGTGATTTTTGTCACAACCCAGCTTGTGGGAAGTGACAAAAGAGCTCTTATAGGACCAGGGCACAAATAATATAATCAATAATTTTGCTCTTATTTAGCCATCTTACTAGGTACGTGGTTGCAAAGGCATCAGTGTCTTAACAGCGCAATTTGCCAAGGCAGGATAAGCGCAGCCCTATCCAGAAATCTGAGTGGCATTTGATTAAAATTCAATTTTCAACAGAACTGCTTGTTGCAATTTCGATGAGGCTCTCTGTTCAGATATCGGTAAGTGGACTGTAGGCAGGGCATGAAAGGGATAACGAATCCAGTTGTTTGTGTGGGTTCGTTTCGGGAAAGTACCTGCCGTAATTGCGCACCCAACTCACTCAGGTGCTTCGCTATATCACATTTGACATTGTCCGTAAGGAGGTTCATTTGCACACAAAAAATCATACAATGATGGAAAGACCTGTGTGTTGTCCAGACAGAGAAGAGCTCCAACTTTTTAATCAAACCCTGAATTATGTCCTGCACATGGAATATAGTTGCGAAGAGTCCCTGTAATCTACGATTCAGATCATTCAGGCGAGGAAAAAAAAGATAGGCCAGTCGTGTGAGAAACTCGTCGTCATGCAAGTGGTAAGACATGGAAAATGATGATCAATAAAGAAAACTTAAGCTTGTTCCCAATTAAAAAAATGTGTCAATACTTTGCCCCTTGATAACCAGCACACTTCTGTATGTTGTAAAAGCTTTACATGTTCGCTGCCCATATCATTGCATAGTGCAGAAAATACACGAGAGTTCAGGGGCCTTGCTTTAACAAAGTTAACCATTTTCACTGTTGTGTCCAAAACATCTTTCAAGCTGTCAGGCATTCCCTTGGCAGCAAGAGCCTCTCGGTGGATGCTGCAGTGTACCCAGGTAGCGTCAGGAGCAACTGCCTGCACGCACGTTACCACTCCACTATGTCTCCCTGTCATGGCTTTTGCGCCATCAGTACAGATCCCAACACATCTTGACCACCAAAGTCCATTTGATGTCACAAAGCTGTTCAGTACTTTAAAAATATAATCTCCTGTTGTCCTGATTTCCAGTGGTTTGCAGAAGAGGGTGTCTTCCTTAATTGACCCCCCATAAACTTAACGGACATGTGCCAGGCCTGCCACCTCTGTTGACTCATCCAGCTGTAATGCATAGAATTCAATGGCTTGTATGCGAAGCAGTAACTGTTTCAAAACATCTCCTTCCATGTCACTGATGCGTCGTGAAACAGTGTTGTTTTCTGAAGTCATTGTATAGTTTTTGGGGGCCTTTTCCCCCAGCATTGTCCCAGCCACATCCGCGGCAGCAGTAAGAATTAAGTCCCTTCACAATAGTATGGGGCTTGCCTGTCCTAGCCACTCGGTAGCTCACCATATAAGATGCTTCTAGCCCCTTCTTATTAATGGTATCTATTGCTTTTATACATGTTTTACTACTCGAACGTCGTATTAATTCTCACTCAAACTCCCGTGGCTTATTTTTCAAATTGGCAGGCTTCTAAATGTCTGCACAAGAGTGAAGGTTTCATCGAGTTGTGAGAGTATTTTTGCACATATAACACACTGGCTGAGGAAAGGCACTACTCCCAATATAAGTGAACCCCAAGTCAATGTAGTTCTCATCATATTTGCTCCTCTTCGATGGTCCAACGTCCCTGTCTGTTCGGTGCTTTCCCGGGTAAGGGGGCAGTAGCTCTTCGGCTGCATCAGATTCACAACTGTCAGTGTCCATGCTAGCTGGGCTAGCAACAAATGTAGAATTACTGATGCTAGCATTGGATGTGCTCGTGGAAGCAGAACAACTTGTCTTCGACAGGTGCAGGTGTAGTACTGCTGGTAGTAGCAGTATTACCAGTAGAGCTGGTATGTGTCTCTAAGGACACGGGCCTTACTTTTTGAAATAATTCATCAATTTTCGAGCAAACGGAATGAGCAGCAGCTACGTTTGGCCACATACGGACCATAAGTGGAATTCCAGCGATAGAGTAATGGTTCATGTGATTGGATGTTAATTATTTGACTAGGCTACCTGTATTTGACATTGTCTTGTTAATTCCCTGAACACTAGATGGTTACATTTTATTTGGGGCGGTGAAACGAGGCTACTCAAGCGAGAGAAAAAAAACATCACCCAAATGTATAGCCCCGTTGGAAAATCTAAATGGACTGTTTGAAAATGTGAATCACATTTTTCTTTGGCGTACCCCCTGCGGCATTGCGTATACCCCTGGGGTTAGGTGCCCCAGTTTGGGAATATAGTGCTATATTAAATGGATTTTATCAACTTTTTTCAAATGTAGATGTTCCAAAGGTCTGCATCAGGCTATGTGTGGAAGCCGGGAGATGAATTAATCTTAATGGTCATTAATTCATTAACGGTCAATTACCGTGAGACCGGCAGTTATTTGCGTGACAATCCCCAGCTGACAAAATTTCATGACCACCACAACCCTAATTTACATTACGTTTGATTCATGTAGCAGACGCTTTCTACAGAGCGTCTGACAGTTTAGTGCCGCATTCATCTTGAAATAGCTAGGTGAGACAGCTGTATCATGTATCACAATTGTATCATGTGCGTTTTCCCTCTCAAGGTATTCATCAGCAAAGTCAATGCAAGTGGGAAAAGAAAAGTGCCTTTTTTTTTGGGAGGGGTGGCTGGGGGCACCGTGAAGGTTATTTAAGATACTCTTCAAAGAGGTAGGCTTTCAGAATGTTTCAAAACAGAATGGGGCAGGACCCCGCTGTCTGACTTTAGGGGAAGCTTGCCTTATTCCACATTGGGGGTGCCAGGGACAGAGGCCAAGAGACCTAAGGGGGCGAACAGAGTTCTCGAGTTGGAATGTAGGATTTGAGCATAGCCTGAGGGTAAGGAGGTGCAGGTCCCATGCTTGCCTCGTAGGCAACCACAGGGTCTTGAAGATGATTCAATGTTGACTGGAAGCCAGTGGAGTGTGTGGAGGAGCGAGGTGACATGGGTGGAACTAGGAATGTTATCATTTAGAAAATGGTACTATTCCATTATCAGGCCAAGTAGCAATGGGTTTGAGGTTAAAAACTGCCGATAAGCTTATTAATATAAAAAACATGCTTTGCTTTACACGCAGCTCACCTCTCTTATAGATTCTTTAAAAAATATTTTAATTGTAGCTGGAGACTGCTAATTCCCCTATTTGGGGTGTTTGTATAAGCCTGAATTTATGAGTATATATTCACACTTCTTTCCTTTGGTGATATTTGACTGTACACGTTAGGACCGAGTTGTTTTTCCTGACCATATGACCTGACTATTAAAACTCTCGGGTCCCAGTTAGGTCATGTTGTCAATACAATCTCGAAGCACTGTGCATTCTATACACAGTGGTTGTTCGATGCACTGTCTCTTGGTTATAGCTGTGCCAGACCAGTGAGCAGTGTGTGGAAAAAGCTTGTTTTCTAACCTGTGTCACAGACGCCGCAGGTCAGGTCACATACTGTCCGCCACAGTATATTGGTTTGTGTTTCAGCGTGGTAGGTGAGTCAGCTGTTCAAGCCAGTGATTCAAGGCAGTGCTTAGTTAGCCACCGGCTTAATAGGAAGGCTTATGCCAAATTCGGTGCCTCTACATAATTATCCTCAGCTCCTAATATACTGACATAGCTCTGAAGTGGTAGAGAGCACGCGGTGTGAACCACGCAGCCGATACCGGAGAGCCCAGTCCGCAGATGACCGCGGGAGGCCCAGTGCCGCCAGCAGATGACGCCGAGGCCAACCAGCCAGCGAGATGACCGAGGCCCAAGCCAGAACGCAGATGACCGAAGGGCCGGGGAAATGTACACATGACAACGGTAGTATTTCTACCCTTTCTTCCCCTGCGCGTTCGTCCTTGACTAGTTTCTTGCTGACGCTGGAGATTTTTTTGTTCCTTCTAAGAGAGCGTTATGCCATGTGAAAGCAAAGAGAGCACTTGGGGTCCGTTGGAAATGTCAGATACAGTATGTGAACCAGTGAACTATCCACTTACCACCACAGTGGGTTTCATGCAGTTACTTTTGTTCCACTCCTTCACTAATCCTTTTATCTGGACGTCGAACCACCTCAGACTAGGGTGGTTTAGGTTGGGTAATTGATGTCCGTCATGTCAGGTTAAAAACAACCCCCGCTCCATAAGCAGTCAACAGTGATAAAAACAGATTAAGCGATGCCAAGACCCTTATGATTGGTATAGAGAAAGAGGATCTGTAGGAAGGCCACCTGGAGTCAACCACGACAGATTAATAACGCCAACAACCCCGGATCAATCAAGCGTTCCCAGACCGCCTCTCTGTGCTTATGGAGAAAAAACCATGTATCTTCAGATACAGCACTTCGGTAGAGAGAGTAGTCCATGCAGCGAACGAATGGGTGCAACCATATTCACAAGGACTTGAGACCTTTCTGTGGCCGTTATACCACCCCCACACTTGGGTTTCGCTCATTCGGCATAATACTCGGTAAAGAAATGTACCACAGCGAATCCCTCGCCCTTTGCGATTCCTCATTGTTTGTAGAAGGCGGATCGCATTTCGATACCCAGGTCCACTCCTGGCCCTGGAT
>NC_036864.1:1678032-1680269 GCF_002910315.2 Salvelinus sp. IW2-2015
GAGAGAATATGGCATGCGTACTCCCAATATAAGCTGTAACCCTTAATCAAGATCATAGTTGTCCTCATCCAATATTGTGCTCACTTCATTCAAGACTGTGTTCCAACGTCCCTGTTCTGTTCGGTGCTTTCCGGGTAAGGGGGCAGTAGCTCTTCGCTGCATCAGAGATTCACAACTGCTAAGTGTCCATGCTAGCTGGGCTAGCAACAAATGTAGAATTACTGATGCATAGCAGGACTGTGCTCGTGGAAGACGAACAACTTGTCTTCGACAGGTGCAGTGTCTAGTTACGCTGGTAGTAGCAGTCATACCGAGTAAGCTGGATGTGTCTCTAAGAGACACGGTGATTTCCTTAACTTTTGAAATAAAATTCATCAAGTTAATCCGAGAGCAACGGAAATGAAGCAAGCAGCTACGTTATGCCAATAGGACCATAGAGTAGGAAAATATCCAGCAGAGAGTAATGGTTTACACATGTCTATGGATGTTAATTATTTGACTGAGGCTACCCTGTAATTGATTGCATTGTTAATTCCCTGCAACACTAAGATGGTACATTATATATGGGGCGGTAGAACACGAGCTAACTCCAAAGCGAAGTAGAATATCAAAAAAACATCACCCAAATGTATAGCCCCGTTGGAAAATCTAAATGGACTGTTTGAAAATGTGAATCACATTTTTCTTTGGCGTACCCCCTGCGGCATTGCGTATACCCCTGGGGTTAGGTGCCCCAGTTTGGGAATATAGTGCTATATTAAATGGATTTTATCAACTTTTTTCAAATGTAGATGTTCCAAAGGTCTGCATCAGGCTATGTGTGGAAGCCGGGAGATGAATTAATCTTAATGGTCATTAATTCATTAACGGTCAATTACCGTGAGACCGGCAGTTATTTGCGTGACAATCCCCAGCTGACAAAATTTCATGACCACCACAACCCTAATTTACATTACGTTTGATTCATGTAGCAGACGCTYTTCTCCAGAGCGWCTGACAGTTAGTGCATTCATCTTGAAATAGCTAGGTGAGACAGCTGTATCATGTATCACAATTGTATCATGTGCGTTTTCCCTYAACAAGGTATTYATCAGCAAAGTCAATGCAAGTGGGAAAAGAGAAGTGCCTTTTTTTTGGGAGGGGTGGCTGGGGGCACCGTGAAGGTTATTTAAGATACTCTTCAAAGAGRTAGGCTTTCAGAAGTTTTCAACAGATGGGCAGGGACCCCGCTGTCCTGACTTTAGGGGGAAGCTTGCCTTATTCCACTATTGGGGTGCCAGGACAGAGGGCCAAGAGACCTAAGGGGGCGGAACAGAGTTCTCGAGTTGGAATGTAGGATTTGAGCATAGCCTGAGGGTAAGGAGGTGCAGGTCCCATTGCTGCTCCGTAGGCAACCACCAGGGTCTTGAAGATGATTCAAGGTTTGACTGGAAGCCAGTGGAGTGTGTGGAGGAGCGAGGTGACATGGKGGAACTTAGGAATGTTATCATTTAGAAATGGTACTATTCCATTATCAGGCCAAGTAGCAATGGGTTTGAGGTTAAAAACTGCCGACTAARTACTTTATAAAAAAAAACATGCTTTGCTTTACGCAGCTCACCTCTCTATAGATTCTTTAAAATATATTTTAATTGTAGCTGGAGGACTGCTAATTCCCCCTTTGGGGTGTTTGTATAAGCCTGATATTATGAGATAATATTCACACTTCTTTCCTTGGTGAGATCTGACTGTACACGTTAGGACCGAGTTGTTTTTCCTGACCATATGACCTGACTATTAAAAACTCTCGGGTCCCAGTTAGGTCATGTTGTCAATACAATCTCGAAGCACTGTGCATTCTATACACAGTGGTTGTTCGACAACTTCTCTTGGTTATAGCTGTGCCAGACCAGTGAGCAGTGTGTGGAAAAAGCTCCTGTGTTTTCTAACCTGTGTCACACTGCCAGGTCAGGTCACATACTGTCCGGCAACAGTAATTGGTTTGTGTTTTCAGCGTGGTAGGTGAGTCAGCTGTTCAAGCCAGTGATTCAAGGCAGTGCTTAGTTAGCCACCGGCTTAAGAGGCTTTATGCAAATTSGGTCTGCTCTATAATCATCAGCTCCTAATACTGACATATCTTGAAGAGGAAGAGCCAGTCACAGATGACCGAGGCCCAGCCGCAGATGACCGAGGCCCAGCCGCAGATGACCGAGGCCCAGCCGCAGATGACCGAGGCCCAGCCGCAGATGACCGAGGCC
>NC_036864.1:1680289-1707175 GCF_002910315.2 Salvelinus sp. IW2-2015
TGACCGAGGCCCAGCCGCAGATGACCGAGGCCCAGCCGCAGATGACCGAGGCCCAGCCGCAGATGACCGAGGCCCAGCCGCAGATGACCGAGGCCGGGAAATGTACACATGACACTGTAGTTCACTTTCCTCGCGTTGACAGTTTCTTGCTGACCAGATTTTTTTGTTCTTAGGCGTTATGCCATGTGAAGGCAGAGCAACTTTGGGTCCGTTGGAATGTCAGTCGTTGTGCCAGTGAACTTCCACTTACCCAGTGTTTCATCAACGTATTTCATATTTTTATTGGAGTGAATCAGTTTGGTTTATTCCGTCATGTCATACGCCCATAGCGTCACAGTGATAAAACAGATTAAGCCCAAGACCTTATGATTATGACGGGCTGTAAACCTGGAGTCACCCGTCCCATCTCTCTGCTATCACTAATCAGACAGAGTCCACATGTGACTAAAGAATAACCCCTTCTGTGGATATACTKTCGCTAATATACTGGAGAATGTACAAGGAATACCGCYATTCTCATTGTTTAGCATTTCCAGTACTGGAATGTYTCCAAAGCTCCATTATTCTTTATGTCGACAATAATATGTGTTAATATGACTAAATATAGAACCAATGGTTATGCTTGACCGAGTGTGTGTAAGTTGGCTGACTGTCCATGTCACAACACTAAAAGGTACAACACACATGCCTATAGGGCAGGGATCATCAACTAGATTCTTGAGAGGATGGTCAGGGGGCCCGGAACATATTTCCAAATCATTTTAAACTGCAAATTGACTGCAAGAAGCTCAAACAGATATAACATTTGACTAAAACAATGATTTCGTAGCTTGCTTACATTTCTATACGATCACATATCACTCTGTTATGCATGGGATTCCTTTGAATAAATTAAACAGTGTTTTTTTTTTTGGGGGGGGGGTCAACTTGGTGGGCCAAATAAAATCACATGCGAGCCAAATTCGGCCCTAGGGCCACCAGTTGGGGTACCCTGCTGCAGTGTGTATGAGGAGCAGCTCATATTATGAGTGATCATTTTTCAAGTGTTGTTCTTGCTGCCCTCTATCATTTTCATAATCAAAAAGTGGCTTTCGTCATGATGCAGGTTAGGCTGTACACCTAGACGTTTCTGACAGTACCAGTCAAAAGTTTGGACACCTACTCATTCAAGGGTTTTTCTTTTATTTTAACTTTTTTTCTACATTGTAGAATAATATTGAAGACATCAAAACTATGAAATATCACAAATCAAAATATATTTTATTTTAGATTCTTCAAAGTAGCCACCTTTTGCCTTGATGACAGCTTTGCACACTCTTGGCATTCTCTCAACCAGCTTCACCTGTAATGCTTCGCCAACAGTCTTGAAGGAGTTCCCACATATGCTGAGCACTTGTTGGCTGCTTTTCCTTCGCTCTGTGGTCCAACTCATCTTAAACCATCTCAATTGGGTTGAGATCGGGTGATTTGTGGAGACCAGGTCATCTGATGCAGCACTCCATCACACTCCTTTTTGGTCAAATAACCCTTACACAGCCTGGAGGTGTGTTGGGTCCTTGTCCTGTTAAAAAACAAATGATAGTCCCACTAAGCGCAAACCAGATGGCTGCAGAATGCTGTGGTAGCCATGCTGGTTAAGTGTGCCTTGAATTCAAAATAAATCACAGACAGTGTCACCAGCAAAGCACCATCACACCACCACCTCCATGCTTCACGGTGGGAATCACACATGCAGAGATCATCCGTTCACCTGCTCTGCGTCTCACGAAGACACAGCGGTTGGAACTAAAAATCTCAAATTTGGACTCATCAGACCAAAGGACAGATTTTCACCAGTCTGATGTCCATTGCTCGTGTTTCTTGGCCCAAGCAATTCGACCATGGAGGCCTGATTCACACAGTCTCCTCTGAACAGTTGATGTTGAGATGTCTGTTACTTGAACTTTGCAAAGCATTTATTTGGGCTGCAATTTCTGAGGCTGGTAACTCTAATGAACTTATCCTCTGCAACAGAGGTAACTCTGGGTCTTCCATTCCTGTGGCGTCCTCATGAGAACCAGTTTCATCATAGCGCTTGATGGTTTTTGCAACTGCACTTGAAGAAACTTTCAAAGTTCTTGAAATGTTCCTTATTGATTGACCTTCATGTCTTAAAGTAATGATGGACTGTCATTTCTCTTTNTCAAAGTTCTTGAAATGTTCCTTATTGATTGACCTTCATGTCTTAAAGTAATGATGGACTGTCATTTCTCTTTGCTTATTTGAGCTGTTATTGTCATAATATGGACTTTGTCTTTTACCAAATAGAGCTATCTTCTGTATACCACCCCTACCTTGTCACAACACAACTGATTGGCTCAAACGCATTAAGAAGGAAAGAAATTCCACAAATGAACTTTTAACAAGGCACAACTGTTAATTGAAATGCATTCCAGGTGACTACCTCATGAAGCTGGTTGAGAGAATGCCAAGTGTGCAAAGCTGTCAAAGGCAAAGGGTGTCTACTTTGAAGAATCTCAAATATAAAATATATTTTGATTTGTTTAACACTTTTTGGGTTACTACATGATTTCATGTGTTATTTCATAGTTTTGATGTCCTCACTATTATTCTACCATGTAGAAAATAAAGAAACCCATGAATGAGTAGGTGTGTCTAAACTTTTGACTGGTACTGTATATGACTATGAGGTAGATCATTAACGTCACCTTGTGGCTGGTCTGAACCTTCCACTCCCTTGAACAAAGCCATAATGACTCTGATACTGTCACCCTAATCCCAGTGTGGCACGGTCACATGAGATGTTTACTGGCATACGGTGATGCAAGCTGTAGTGCCCACAGCCTGTTAATAGGAAAGTCAACAAAACAGGAAGGCTCATTCCAAGCATTCACATGGTCCCAAGACATAAAGTTCCTTGATTTCATTCATGCAACCGCTGGGGAATATGACCCTAAATGCCCATTCAAGTAAATTTAACCTCAGGTTATTTTTGCCTTTTTGATATCGAATCTATTGTTGAATTCTAAATCCTGACCTCAGGTCAATCTGTCCTTTGTGTAATTTCTGTGTTATTATGGGGTACTTAACTGTTGTTCTGTGTTTCTTAATGTTTACAGCAGACCACCATTTTCTGCTGGTGTCAGAGATAGTTGGTGCCAGAGAGACTGAAGRGGAAGACCAAACAAACAAAGATGGTGGAAGGAAGCATAAAGTTCTGTTGTATCCGTATGCATTTACAGGTAGGGGAGGGATACATCATCTGGCATGGGATGGTTTGTGGAGGCAGACATTTTGTTTTGTTTAATCTACCCTAACAAGCCATGAATTCGTTGGAATGATGGTACCCTTCTTGACTTTTCAGTCTCTGTCTTTGCTCGCTCTCTTTTTCTAAATATAGTGTCCTACACGGAGAGGACCAAACATCACTGCTGGCGCTGTAAAGACATCATCTTCCATTGCTTAGACGAGGCACAGCGTCAACAGTGGGTCCAGACGATCAACAACCAGCTCTCACTACTCAGTATGTCCTTTTCAATGCAGACTGTTACGAGTCTCTTTGTCCCTGCAGTCTAGGGGGGATGGAAACAAGACCCATAACATAACTCATGCAAATTATAACAGTGAAAACAAAAACCACAGACAACTTTAAATTTACCGTCAAACTCAAATGGTTTATTGTTTAAATACACGGTAATGGGGGGGGGGGGGGCTGAGCTGGACCCAAGGAAAGAAAGAATAAATATCCAAAAACACCCCTAAGCTAGTCTAGCCTGCATCAATACAACTAGCTAACTAACCAATAAAATACAGCGGATGGTCCGCCCAGTTCTAACTAGTGTTCTTAGACAAAGTATTCCTACGGGTAAAGTATGCCCATGGGCGACTTGGCTTGGTACCCCCTTTTCCCACCATCAAACAAACATTCAAACACCATAACAAAACAATACTCACATTAATAATACTCACATTAGCATCTTACCAAGAAGTATCTTTCCAATGCTTTTTGCTCATCCAGCCTTCAGTCTCCCAACAATTTATTCTGGAGAACGTTAAGAGAATCAGTCAGAGGATGTCAGTTTGATAACGGAGCATTTCTGTAAAGTTTTGTTGGTTAATGAAACTTCATGAAGTTGTCAGACAGTCACACTCTACCGTCCATTAAACTAAATGTTGAGTCCTCCATTTTTAATGACCAAACAGGCTCTCCTTCACTTTGCAGGCATCCGACCGAAACGCTTGCTAGTGTACATCAATCCCTACAGTGGAAAACAACGCGGGAAGTGGATTTACGAGCAGAGAGTAGCCCCACTCTTCTCCCGAGCCTCCATCTCCACCGACGTGATCGGTGAGTTCCTGTCAGAGGRCCTAAATTAACATTTAAATAAAAAATGAGCTTTTATGGCCCGGCAAATATTTATTTGTTGACTTGGCAAACAGCCTATACCCGCCAACCACTCCCAAGAATATGGTTTTATTTATAGCACCATCCATCAATGGAACACTGTAATGGAAGCTGTGATAGTCGATAAACATGGGAATCCATTCCAAACACATCTATGATTCATGGGATGCTTTGGGAAGACCATGGATCGTCTAGGGCAGGGGTACTCAACTCTTACCCTACAAGGTCCAGAGCCTGTTGATTTTTCTGTTCTACCTGATAATTAATTGCACCCACTTGGTGTGCCAGGTCTAAATCTGAACCCTGATTAGAGTGGACAAATGAAAACGAGTACTGGAGTTGGCTTCAAGGGCCAGAGTTGAGTTTGAGGGGTCTAGGGTATTGGCAGGGGGAGGCATCACATAGACAATTCATGATCTTCCCAAGCTAAGGCAGGGATGGGCAACTCCAGTCCTCGGGGGCCGGAATGGTGTTTCACTTTTTCCCCATCGCTAGCAAACACAGCTGATTTTTAAAACTTATTGCATTCTAAACTGAAGATCCTGATTAGTTGATTATTGGAGTCAGGTGTGTTAGCTGGGGCTGGAGCAAAAGTGTGAGACCAATCAGGTCCCCGAGGACTGGAGTTGCCGAGCCCTAGTCGAGGGTATTGGCAGCTCGCGGCCATAGGACTGTCATGGGTTTAAGGCTGGACCCAGACCCATAGCTCGAGGTGTTTTAATTGGTGTTGGCCTGTCACCATTTGTTGGAACCCCTTTATGGTCAAAAACATATTTTCCCCCCCTTTTAGACAATGGGAAGAGCAATACTGGATGCAGGATTCTTGGCTTAACTATTTTTTTGGTTGTGTGTGCAACGTCTTGACAAGCTTGTGAGGTATTCGTCATGGKTTTTTAATAGTGACAATATAACTTGTTTCCATAGTTACGGAGAGTGCCAATCACGCCAGGGATCACTTGAAGACGGAGGTAGATCTGAAGCAATGTGACGGGTGCGTTTTAGACACGGCAGGAAGACACTTCAATCACCGGGCATAGACTTTATCATCTCAGTCAGAAATRACTTTGTTGGTGCAAAAGACTAAGTGAAGATTTCAGTACAAAACAGTTAATGTTCAACCACAATGCATTCATGTCTGAGGGAAGAAGAYTGCTGAGAACAAAGTGGACATTCATAGCAGTATCAATACAACAGCATTAACATGAAAGCTTAGGGGGGCAGAGTGTCTGTGGGTTTTCACGCCTCCATTGTACTTGATTAACCCTAGGATGCATTGTAAACATGGCGCCCCAAGAATGCATTTGCCARGTCAAAATGACCCGATAATGTAATATCTGTGTTTTATTTATATRGGTCAAAAATATKATYCTTTTTTGTGGAACATAATWATTTTGAGTGATGATTTGGACCTTKMWWTRRWSMTWKWAWTGTTWKWARTSKYTTTWSWMSMKYTYCAWYWSMWCSATWWCAWMKWYWRMAWWTYCWKAAWKKCYATWRWRRMTATTRGMAWATWTTWSYWYMWWTYWMTYWYRMWMWMYMAAMCYTTTTWRKKKMRARRAMMAAAWWAAAMCRMCYTWARSMWKKTTTWWWAWWWTTYCAAAMRWTTWWTTYMAAAWYCMAARKTYMWYMAWWWWAAMSRMMAMMMYWAMMAWTKKKRAAWWWWRRAARSMWKRAMMMYKRAAGGGAACRWMGTGTGCATGTGTGTGATGCTTACTTRTRSTGTCGTGGTCCATGYATTTGTTACAAACCACAAGCATGTGACTGTRCTCTTTGCAGACGSATGTGTTGCACTGAAAACACCAGCAGCTGACTTTTCTATCCTTTGSACTTGGACACAGCTGGCACCTCTTCCTCTTTTAGCCCTGGCTGCTCTGAGTGGTGGTGGCATGGCTCTCTTTCATCACCCCACGTCTTTCCATTGCCTCAGTTCTTCTGTGGAGACTGGAGAACCGTCCAGAAGGACAACCATGTCTGCAGCACTCCAACAATCAGGCCTTTATGGTAGAGTGGTCAGACGGAAGCCTCTCCTCAGTAAAAGGCACATGACAGCTCGCTTGGAGTTTGCCAAAAGGCACCCAAAGGACTCTCAGACCATGATAAACAAGATTCTCTGGTCTGATGAAACCAAGATTGAACTCTTTGGATGGAATGCTAAGCGTCACGTCTGGAGGACAGCTGCTCATCCACTGTGACGCTGTGGATGAACCTTCCTCTACAGTTTCCTCTACAAACTGGAAGGCTGCCAGGTGATCCGTTGCCTCTCTGAACACTCTGGTTCTCTTGTCATCAAGCCTCCGGTAGCGACGGATGTCTTCCGACCAACATAGTGGTCTTATACATTGGATTCTGCAGTGGATCCAAAAATAGCTCCCGTGTGGAGACATCCCACCTTTTCTCCATGCCGGCGAGGAGGGTTAAACCAATAAAGGCCTTTAGTTCCTCTTTGTTGACCTCTCTCCACTCTGTCCCTTTTGCTGTCGCTATTCTCCGTCYTTCTAAATTTGTACACTTTAGGACCTCCTCAACGATGTTATCACTAATGAACAGCTCCCAGGCAACTTTTGGTGACGCAACTGTTTTCCCCGGCACAGGCCCTGGGCAGCTCCTCAGGATGTTATGGCTTCTGGTCCTGACCTTAGTGGGAGGGCAGGGGTGTTCACTCCAGTAAGACCCCTTTTTTACTCACTTCTCCTCAGAGGAATCCTCCCCATCTGTAGAATCATCTAGGACAGCTGGACTACCAGGTGCATCCACAACTCCAACTTGACCCACAGRCACATAGTCTGTGTCATCTGAATTGGATAGCTCAGATTCTGAGTCAGAGGCACCAATGGCTTCCTCATCCAGCATCTGTAAAACCATTTTGGTTGTATATCTGGCCACATTCTTATGAGCCTCCTTATGAAACTCCTTTTACTCAAAGAGTTAAAAAGGAGAAATGAAAAAAGGTGATTAATGAACATTTTAAAAACAAGATATTTAATTAATGTTATTAATTGCTTAGATTTTATTGTTGTAGCAAAAAGAAAGGTTAGTTTGACGAGTGCAATGTAGTGAATTCCATAGGAAATACATATGGGTCATATTTGACCCACATATGAAAACTTGAGGTAGTGATGCAAAAACTCTTACTTAAAAAATGTAAATAATAAACTAGGATGTTAGAACATTAAAGACACATTATTTCAGGAATTTCTGGAATATTAGATGATGACATTTTTGGGGGAATCAGTACAGCAAAAACAACAACATTAGGCTGGGTCATTTTGACCCGACATATGAAT
This sequence comes from Salvelinus sp. IW2-2015, assembly GCF_002910315.2. Lineage (NCBI taxonomy): Eukaryota > Metazoa > Chordata > Actinopteri > Salmoniformes > Salmonidae > Salvelinus > Salvelinus sp. IW2-2015. Next base: position 1,687,979 of record NC_036864.1, read on the forward strand.
TCTAGGATTAATCAATTATGGTCACTGATTTAGTTAGGAAATTCCCTCAGCTGGTTGTCTAGGTCTTAATTGGACACACATTGAAAGGAAATAGCAAAAACCAACAGACCCTAAGGCTGGTCTCAATGGAGTGTTTTCATATATCGTGTGTGTGTGTGTGTGTGTGTGTCCCTGTTCAGGGTGGTGTGTGTGGGAGGGGACGGGATGTTCAGCGAGGTTGTCCACGGCCTGGTCTCTAGGACCCAGAGTGATTCCAGAGTGGACCAGAACCAACCGAACCAGGACCTGGTTCCATGTGCGCTCCGCATCGGAATCATCCCTGCAGGTAAGAGGGGAGGAGAAGGGAGGAGAGAAGCAAAGGAGAGGAAAGAATGGGAGAAGTTAAGTTATGGTAAGGTAAAGGCCATGGCTATGATTGACTCCCACGGTGGCTAACCTTAGTCCCCATGTTCTGTTATCTGGCTGTTGCTGAGTTACGAGTAGGAATCCCTATAGCAACAGGGCTTGTGGTCCCACAGGTGGTTCTRAAGAGTCTATCACTCAAAACTCAATTAGAGGGGGCCTGTGGTGCTTCGTGACCAGTTTAAAAAAAAAAAAAAATCACCATACATTTCACCACCGTGAAATCCATTACTTCACAAGACCTAAGGTTGAAGATGGAGGAGGAGAATCAAATCACAGCTGGTTAGGCCTATAGCTTCAGTGATTCTGTAGGTTAATGCTGCTACTTAGCATTGAGTGCCTGCTGCTGCTGGGGTCCAGAATTACAGTCTTTTTCCAGTCAGTCAGATGAAGATGAAATGATTACTATAAGCCAGTTGACACTATATATCTAGAGAAAAGGACTCACAGTATCACCGTTTTTTGTTGTGCATTTGCCTTGGTTGGCGTCCCACTGACAGGTTTCATGAGGTYWWKTGTTGCCCTTTTCTGCTGCCACTGCTTAGCCTGTATAAACATTTTAAATGTTGTTACCTATCAATCAATCAAAACATAATTTTGAGGCTGATAAGTGATAGTGATAACCAACTGTCATGGTGTAGTGCGGTTCCATATACCAGGAGAAATAATAACTCAAAGTAATAACGATGTATTAATCAGACGTGGTAAGATGGCAAACAGAACCTCTCGGTATCAAATAGACTTTCACTGAATAGTATGAGTGTTTAAAAAGGTCAACACAGCACTCATACAGCCTTGGTTAGAGTATCCAAGTCCACGGTTTTATCAGGTAACCTACCTAGAAACCTAGTGGCTGTGTGTAGCTCAACACATTCACATTGTCTTATCCCATATTTTCTCGGTGCTATGTTCAGGTTAACGACTGAACCTTGACTGATGTTCTGTTAGGTAGGCAGACCGAGCTAGTGAGAGAAGCTTTGGAATGATTTGAATGAGGAAGTGAGTCAAAACTGCAGAAAATGTCCCCTAGATAAAAATCTGGAAATTCAGAGGGATATTTTTAGCWGCGAGAGTAGCTAGTTTCCTCTCTTCTGTGAATATTTTGACTGGGTGTTAAGATTTGTTGTTTGAAAATGACTGCGTCGAAACAATGACTGGTAAATGATCCAAGATGATCCAGGAACAGCTCAGTTAATCCCTACCATTGTGACAATGAGTCGTCATAATGCTGGATCAAATGTACAAGATCTTAGGGGCATTGGCAAACACAATGTAAGTGATTTAATTGATGTACCCCTAATTGCGCCGAATATATCTGTTTATCCTACAGCTATTGTAAGCAGTAATCATGAGCCTATAAACCAGAATTACACTGTTAGCACTGAGGCGGTGTGCAACAGTAGGAAGCTCACCCTGCAGCTCACCCTGCACTATCAGCTCCAATGTAAATAACATGAGTAAGTCTACCTCTGAGAAGCTTCCCAGTAAAKCATTAAAAACAATCAAGCAACCCAGAAAAGTGCTAAAAATAGCCCATATTAACATATGTAGCCTAAGAAACAAGGTCCATGAAGTCAATAACTTGCTTGTAACAGATGACATTCATATTCTGACTATCTCTGAAACCCACTTAGATAATACCTTTTGATGATACAGTGGTAGTAATACACGGTTATAACATCTACCGAAAAGACAGAAATGCCAACAGAGGCGGTGTTGCAGTCTATATTCAGAACCACATTCCTGTAAAGCTTAGAGACGATCTAATGTTAAATACTGTTGAAGTAATATGGCTACAGGTTCATCTGCCTCACCTAAARCCCATTCTTGYGGGAAGCTGCTATRGACCACCAAGTGCTAACAGTCAGTATCTGGATAATATGTGYGAAATGCTTGATAATGTATGTKATATCAACAGAGAAGTATATTTTCTGGGTGATTTTTAAATATTGACTGGCTATCATCAAGCTGCCCACTCAGGAAAAAACTTCAAACTGTAACCAGTGCCTGCAGCAGGAATCAGGTTGTCAGTCAACCTAACAGGGTATGTATAATAATTAAATCATCAACATGTATTGATCACATCTTTACTAACGCTGCAGATATTTGCTTTAAAGCAATATCCAGATCCATAGGATGTAGTGATCACAATATAGTAGCCATATCTAGAAAAACCAAAGTTCCAAAGGCTGGTCATACAATAAGTTTTGTTGTGATTCATATGTTGACGATGTAAAGAATATTTGCTGGTGTGTAATGAGGAGCAACCAGATGAAGACGTATTTATGAATCCCAAAGCCCACTGATATTCCAAACTACTTTAAACCTCTTTCAGCTAGGGGGCAGAATTTTTATGTTTGGAAAAATAACGTTCCCATGGTAAACGGACTATTTCTCAGGTGCAGATGCTAGAATATGCATATAATTGACAGATTAGGATAGAAAACACTAAAGTTTCCAAAACTGTCAAAATATTGTCTGTGAGTATAACAGAACTGATTTTGCAGGCGAAAACCTGAGGAAATGCATCTTTTTTTTATCCCAGTTCCGTTGCCTGCCCCTCCTCCATTTAAAGGGGTATCAACCAGATTCATTTTCCAATGGCTTTCTCAGGCTGTGACCAGGTTTTAGACATAGTTTCAAGCTTTTATTTTGAAAAATGAGCATGTTATTTTAAAAATAATAATAATAATCTGACCCCTAGCGCTAAGAAGTTAATGACTTTTTCGTTGGAAAGATAAGCAAGCTTAGAGATGACATGCCAGCAACAAACGCTGACACTACACATCCAAGGATATCGGACCAAATTATGAAAGACAAGAATTGTAATTTTGAATTCCCTAAAGTCAGTGTGGAAGAGGTGAAAAAAGTATTGTTGTCTATCAACAATGACAAGCCACCGGGGTCTGACAATCTGGATGGAAAATTACTGAGKATAATAGCAGATGATATTTTCATTCCTATTTGCCACATCTTCAATTTAAACCTAATAGAGAGAGTGTGCCCTCAGGCCTGGAGGGAAGTTAGTCATTCCGCTACCAAAGAATAGTAAAGCCCCCTTTACAGGCTCAAATAGCCGACCAATCAGCCTGTTACCAACCCTTAGTAAACTTCTGGAATTTTGGRGGGACGCGATACAATGCTATTTCACAGGAAACAAATTGACAACAGAATTTCAGCATGCAAGGACACTCAACAAGCACAGCACTTACACCCAACGGCTGAGAGAAATGAATGATAAAAAGATTGGGGGGGGCTGTCTTGTTAGACTTCAGTTCAGCTTTTGACATTATTGATCATAGTCTGCTGCTGGAAAAACGTATGTGTTATGGCTTTACACCCCCTGCTATAATGTGAATAAAGAGTTACTTGTCTAACAGAACACAGAGGGTGTTCTTTAATGGAAGCCTCTCAAATATAATCCAGTTAGAATCAGKAATTCSCCAGGGTAGCTGTTTAGGCCCCTTGTTTTTTTCAATTTTTACTAACGACATGCCACTGACTTTGAGTAAAGCCAGAGTGTCTATGTATGCGGATGACTCAACACTATACACGTCAGCTACTACAGCAACTGAAATGACTTCAACACTTAACAAAGAGCTGCAGTTAGTTTCAGAGTGGGTGGCAAGGAATAAGTTRGCCCTAAATATTTCTAAAACTAAAAGCATTGTATTTGGAACAAAACACTCACTAAACCCTAAACCTCAACTAAATATTGTAATAAATAATGTGGAAATTGAGCAAGTTGAGATGACTAAACTGTTTGGAGTAACACTAGATTGAAAACTGTCATGGTAAAAACATATTGATGCAGTAGTAGCTAAGATGGGGAGAAGTCTGTCTATAATAAAGCAATGCTCTGCCTTCTTAACAACACTATCAACAAGGCAGGTCCTACAGGCCCTAGTTTTGTCGCACCTTGACTACTGTTCAATCGTGTGGTCAGGTACCACAAAAAAAGGACTTGACTCAGAGCAATTGGCTCAGAACAGAGCAGCACGGCTGGCCATTGGATGTACACAGAGAGCTAATATTAATAATATGCATGTCAATCTCTCCTGGCTGAAAGTGGAGGAGAGATTGACTTCATCACTACTTTTATTTATGAGAGGTATTGACACGTTGAATGCACCGAGCTGTCTGTCTAAACTACTGGCACACAGCTCAGACACCCATGCATACCCCACAAGACATGCCACAAGAGGTCTCTGCACAGTCCCCCAGAACAGACTATGGGAGGCACACAGTACTACATAAAGCCATGACTACATGGAACTCTATTCCACATCAAGTAACTGACACAAGCAGTAAAATTCGATTTAAAAAAACGATATTTAAAAAAAACATTTTAACACCTTATGGAACAGCGGGGACTGTGAAGCAACACAATGTGTCACAGACACATGCATACACACACACGATAACATACACACTATACATACACATGGATTTAGTACTGTAGATATGTGGTAGTGGTGGAGTAGGGGCCTGAGGGCACACAGTGTGTTGTGAATGTATTGTAAAGTTTTTTAAATGTTGCTGGACCCCAGGAAGAGTAGGGCTAACTAATGGGGATCCATAATAAATACATGCTTGGCTCACACAGTCACACACCCAAGACAGCCAGGCTTCCTTCACACACACATCTTCAATCTTCACTTGAGTAAGAAATATGGAAGTGTAAACCAGTCTGTAGCACGACAGTAAGTTTTCAATTCAATAACTTTTCAAAAAGTATTGGAGAAGCAAACCAGTCAGCCCATGGCACCCTTTTACTCTCTGCTGTGTCATTGTCCGATTSTTGATAAGAGCAATCTGAAAAGAGAGGAGTGTGATTACTAAGCAATGAGTCCATCTGTAAACGGCAGGGCTGATTTCCCAGGCTCTCTGTTCTGTCACGGTTCCCTGAGTCAGCTGAAAACATCTAGCTTGCATCCCAAACAGCACCCTATTCCCTATATAGTGCAATACTTTTGATCAGAGCCTATTAGGGAATAGGGTGCCATTTGGGAAGCATACCTAGCATCAGTCTGCAGTCTAGCTGTAGAGATGGAAATAGGAAATAAGTCTGTCTCCTCACCRGTCTGTCTTGGTGTCGTTGGTTCGTCTCAACAGATCGTGAATTATCTAACTGTGACAGATATGCCTGAAATTACTGTCCCCAGGCTGAACGGTAGCGCACGGTCGATAGAGACCTATTACCATAATATCAAATCAGAGATTTCGAAGTCAAACGGAACATTTCTCTCAAGTGCCAGGAAGGGTTTGTGTCTCGCTTTCCCCTCATTTCCTGTGTAGTGAGTGCTGATTGCCCAGATCCAGACAGACCCATTGGCTATGATATCTTTCTTTGGCCCTGGTACATATCATCTCTTTTCTGCCTAATAAAACTACTTAAACTCTTTAWCTAACTCCATCTCAAAACTCTCTTCATTAAACACTTTTATGGCCATTGATGATTCAATAAAACCATATTTAAACACTTAAACAATGATAACTCCTGGATACAGACAAAGCCTAGTCCTGGGGTGAAAGGCCATTTCAATAGAGATTTTACATTGGACATGCTTTTTAGTCCAGGACTAGGGTTAATCTGTTTCTGGGAAAACGGCCCCCAAAGTTGGTGGTTTGGGATTTGTCCTGAGATTCAAGATACTATTACGTGACTGACGAGGCCTGTATCTCTCCTATCCAACAGGTTCGACTGACTGTATCTGCTATTCTACAACAGGCACCAACGATCCAGTGACTTCAGCCCTGCACATCATCATGGGTAAGTAGCCATACACACACAAACACATACTCTCCGTACCAAACAGGTCTATCTGTCTTCTACCTGTCCACGTAGAGATTTAATAGAATTTCTTAAAATATCTCGGTGACAATGCTCACAATTAGCTGCATCTCTCAATAGTACAGCATTCTATGTCCGGGTACAGTACAGCATCCTAAGTCCTGCAGGTACACTTGTGTTGTCCCATGCACACAGTCTGGAGTGTGGTTTAAAGAGATAACATTGCACTCTGCTAGAGTCCTGTCCAGGGGGTTTGGGTCAATTCAGGAAGGACACTGATATTCCAGKTCTCTTCCATGCTTTTCAATGAGGAATTTGGTTCACTTTCTGAATTGACTGATGTTGAAATGGCATTGACCCTGACACCAAGACTATTCTATATTGAGTGTTCCGTGACATCATTCCAACCAGTTGAATAAGGCCCTTTCTGTCCATTTTTGTCTGTGTGTTCCTCCTCCAGGTGACTCCCAACCCATGGACGTGTGTTCTGTCCATCACAACAACACCTTCCTCAGGTACTCCGTCTCGCTGCTCGGATACGGTTTCTACGGAGACGTGCTGACGGACAGCGAGAGGAAGCGCTGGATGGGGCCTTCCAGATACGACTTCTCAGGTAAATAATGGAGTTATAATTGTCATTACAATTGCAGTCAGACAATTAGTTACTACATTATGTAGTAAAAAACAAAAAATCTCAATTTCCGAATATGACCTACAGTGAAAGGGAGGAATGAGTGGAGAAACTAAACATTTCACACAATGTCAACATCAGGATTTCAAAGCCACACACTGCTTCTGTTGCAGGCCTAAAGACGTTCCTGACCCATCAGTATTATGAAGGGACCGTCGCTTTCCTGCCCGCTGAGGACAACCTGGGGAACCCTAGAGACAAGATCAAGTGCAGAACTGGGTGCCATATCTGTGAGCAGGGTGCCAACAATGGGCACCTCCTCTCAGGGGATCATGTCCACAAAATGGCTGAAGAGAACTCTGACAAGGGTAAGAGGTTATAGTCCTCTGTAAGTGTGTGCTGTGTGTAGTCTTTTCCCTGATGCTATGTCTGTTGATAAAGCTGATGTCCCTCCTGTCCCCCACGTCTGTTCCCTCGTCTGTCTGTCTCTCTCTCACTGCCATGACGCCCTACAGACAGTCATAGTATACCGTTTGGTGTTGAACACACACACTCCTCACAGCCCACTCTTCTCATCCCAGACCCTTATCTACCCCACAACACACATACACACACACACTACAGTCCCCACTTTTGGGAAATGGGAAACTCTCTTCTCAGCCGGCATTTGTTTATTCTGAGCAGCAGATAGGAGGATAAGTAGAGTTTACTGAGAGCCACAGAGATCCCCTTTCTCCTCTCATCTCCCGGGACTCTAATTGGTGTTAATTTCCGGCTTCTCTGTCGTGGCTGGCTGGAGAGCTGGCTGAGGCGACAGGTCCCTGTGGTGCTGGGACACACGCACGCACACACACACACACAGACACAGACAGAGGGAGACAGAACCCCACTAATCAGGGAGATAGTTGGTCTGGCTGCCAGAGTTGGCGGTGGACTTGCTGCACACGTTTTGGCGATCAAATCTCCAACAACTGCTTAAGCAATGGGGCAAGACGCCGGCTGGGTGCCACGTCGCAAACAAGCCTCCCGAAATGTTAATGTGTGAGGGACACTTGAGAGGTTCCCGAGCTAAGACAATGCCAAGACCTACAATAAAGTTTGTAAATGTCTAATCATAATCCGATTGGTAGTTTTTAAAGAYGTCTAATCATTTACGTTCCAATTAAATGTATTTGTTTTTTAATCCCTGGGGACTTGTTAATGTTGGTTCAGGTTATCGTTCCTGTGAGTTTGTTTTACGAGACGAGTAGAATAATTAAGCGTTTTATGGACTCGGATCACATAATATTCCCCATGCGATCAGGGATATTATCGTAAAACACTCAGACATTTTGGAGTTACTGTACATCCCCCATTAAACCACTCAACCAGTAATTGAATGGCAGAAGACTTTGATTCACCTGACTGTTACCGAGTGGCATCACATGAGTGTAATAACACAAACTATTTTGTCCAGCCTCGCTCCTGATTTTAGAGCACCCAAAGAKTCAACAAGAGTGTTTTATATTTTACTAGCACAATACAGACGCAGCACTGTAGGAAGAATTTCCCCAAAGGGATGACACATTTAATCGATCAACTTGTGTTTAAAGAGACCAGCGGTGATGGTGTATGGCGGGTGATCCGGGGGAAGTTCCTAGCGATCAACGCTGCCAGTATGAGCTGTGCCTGYSCTCGCAGCCCTAGAGGCCTGTCGCCCTATGCCCACCTGGCCGATGGCACCACGGACCTCATCCTGGTACGCAAGGCCTCCCGCCTCGACTTCCTCCGACACCTCATACGACACACCAACAAGGASGACCAGGTGGGGAACTCTGAGTTGTTATTGAGAAAAACATTTGCTGTCATTTATTTATTTTCACATTGGCAAGCATAAAAGATCATTAGATGTAAGATGATTCAATCAGAGGTGGATATCACCCCCGCCAAACGTTATACGATTTAGCAAAGATATTTGCGAAGTAAGTACTGATTATTTTCAAACCATATTAATCTCTGGTGATGTATTGTGGATCAAGCCAGTACAASTTTTGAAAGTCACAAGGAGTTCAGGAGGAGACGGAGAATTCCTCCGTCACTCACTCAGTCACTCACTCAGTCACTCTGCTCTCTCACGTACTGCATGTCATGGGTTACTCAGCCTTCGCAGAGAGAGATGGAGATTGAGCGGGAAAGCGTTGCCCTGTACTTTGCTTGCAGACCTCACGGTTTAGTTGGCTGACACAGCTCTTTCTAAATCGGGGTATACCTCAGTTCAGACACTCTCTTGCRTCCCACTCCGCTCTCTCACTTTTTCGCAAATATCCCAATTCTTCAAAGCGATATCCCAATTCTACAAAGCGCTCTGGATAACTTGCATCATCCTCCTGCGCATACTGCTACACACACAGGTGGGACGGTAGGATGTTCATTGCATTATACCTCTGTACTATCTGCATAGCCCATCCACCACGGAGCGAAACAAGGAGTGAGAGGGCCAGTAAGTGTATTCATAGTTTTGTCAGAAAGCTTTTTAGGGGACACTTGGTATGAATACTAACCAGGCCCGGTCATAAAGTGAATGCGATGGAGAATAAATCGCTCTGACACGCTCCTCTCAGACAGTCTGTGGAGTAGAACTGAGTAGTGATGGGGGGGGGATAAAGGGAGATTGTTTTCTGGAGCAGTGAAAGATTGAGACCTTTGGTACTGTTGACTGACCCCTTCTTTTCCCTACTTTCTATCCATCCCCTCTTGTCTTTACTCCCTTCTCCTTATTCCTACCTCTATCCATCCCTYCCTCCCCTAACTTCCATCCCTCTCTGCCGCCGCAGTTTGACATGTCCTTTGTGGAGGTGCACCGTGTGCGACGGTTCCGTTTTGTTCCAAAGCACAGCAGCGTGATCTCGGAGGTGGATCTGAGTGAGACCAGTGGGAAGAAGATCTGTAACCAAGTGTGTACGGCCCATCCCAACGACGACACAGGCCATAGCAACTGGAACTGTGATGGGGAGATCTTGCCTCATGCGGATATACAAGTGAGGTATGCTATTCGGAATTTGAACATGTTGGTTTTGTTAGGAGATTTAAGACGTTTGAGGTTTACCCACGTGCAAACACACACACACAGTGGTCCCATTTCTTCCACCACAACATCAGTAGAGATCTTTAAATAGCATGATGGTGGCTCTCCCTCCACCACCRCGATGTCAGTAGAGTTCTTTATATAGCACAATAGGTGGCTTTCCTCCTGAACACATCATTGACTTTATGCTCCATTATACTTTGCCAATGAGGCATGGCTGTGTAATCCTAGTTTATCTAATTTAATATCCCTTCCACTGTTAAGAGCCTACTCACTTTTAGTCCATTCATTTATTGCCTTTTTCCTCTCCAGTAATTGTTCTCGGAATGAGTCAGCGAATGAGTGGCTGAGATAATTAATGGTGATAACCCTGATCGCTCCCAAAAAATAAAGAAAAAAGGAAGACCGAAAGAAATAGGCTGCTTTCTATCACTGCTAGACACAATATTAGTAGGTGACTTCAATTGTATTTTTTTTTAAATCTTGGTTAAGTGTTTGATTGAGATTGCCTGATGGGCAGTGTATACACATTTGTGACTATTCCATTGGTTCTGTTGGTTCCATTGCACCAGGCAAGCTCAGTCAAGCACAGCTGAAGTATTTAAAAGAAAACAAATACTATTTCAACCACCAGTGTGACTGACTGGAAAATAAAATCTGTGGCATCATCTGAGTTGAACTTTTATTAAAAAGTCAGGGTCTCTATACTGCATTAACTGCCACACTACCTACTGGACCATTCCGAGTCTCATCACAGTGTTTCTGTAACCAAGCCACGTGAAAGCTAAATAGCAATCTCAGTTTTTACTCTAAAATGGACAGTAAAAGCTTCTGAACTTGGAACCTGATCTCCATTCGAATTAGTTTTACATCTGTGATATGAACAGTAAAGTCAGAYTAGAAACSAACACTCATTATGTTGATAAATGTGTTACTGTTCTTCTGTCTGTGTGTGTGTGTGTGTCTCTCTCTACAGTGTTCACTGCCAGCTGATCAGACTATTTGCCCGAGGTGTCGAGAGGGGGACCACGTTTGACACTTACACATGTTCTGTAATAGAAGGATCAAGTCTCTCGTGGCAAGCTTAAGGTGACCAACTGTCCCGAAGTGTGCTAGAAAGTCCTGCATTTGGACCCTTTATCCCTCTTCCTGCAACCACACATGTGTGTCCTGCATTACTTTTTTTATTTTAACTTTCTTATTTTTTTWAAAGTCAGTTTGTCATGTATTTCAGACTTCCCATTTATTCGATGAGAATTGCCATCAGCTTGCGCTTTTGACAAGAAATACAGGCTATCATATGGAGCTTTCCCTTCCCAGTCAAGTATCTCTCCTGATGCATCTCCCCGCAGAACTTAAGCGAGCATCTACCGCAATTACACAAGATTGTAGTACAGGTTCCCGAGAATATGGAGACCCATGATGAGATGAAAGAAAAGGAGGCGTCTGTTCTATGTGCCTCAATCAAGTATGCGACTGACGTTCTGCGTGGACGTCTACAGACAATGTGATGGAAGTAGAAATCACTTAGCTAGACTGTCAGTAATGCCTCACTGTTTCTGCGTACCGCTGTGATACAATGTGAGGGCAGAGGAACTCATGGGTAATCAGAGGTCCCGAAGTGGTTTTGCTTTCCCAGGAAGTATCGCACCTGTGGCACAGAGCAACAGTTTGTCTATATAGAAGTTATTTAGTTAAGACTAGTAGCCCCCTCACTAGCGGGGGGGAGGGGGGGGGGCTGCTGCCAGTGGGTTGTCCTCTGTGTGTAGGGTAATGTCTTTGTGAGAGTGCCATCATGATGAGTTAGCGCCGTTACAATTATACACCAGCCTGCCATCAGACAGATGCTGCTTCCTACAGCCAAAACATCAGCCAACTCTAGGACACACACACACACTCCATGCACGCACACACATCTATCATCTGCCACTGTGAGACCACACACAAACCTAAACTCTCAACACTGTGGGAGGCTCGGGCCTGTTCTTTTGGAAACCTCTCCAAGATCATTACTGGTTGCTGTGAAAAGCCATGATTATATTTCAACTCTGAGCTGTGAGTGAATCAGGTAGTGCTATAATGTTCCCTGTGGGTGTACGGTTTATGTGGCTGTCAGATTCTGATGAACTGGCTGATGTTAGTCTGTTTGCTGCACAATACATATATCTGTGTGGAACCAAAACTCGCTAAGCCAGCTGAAATGGGGGAACGTTTTGACCAACACATGAGTTCTGCTGAATGCTTTATAATGACTGAATATTACGTAGTCCATTCATCTCGCCGGTCTCAAGATGACATGTCAAACTGTGTGTAACTAACCTGTGATGTGGATTATGATTTGATAAAGATTGAATATGTTTTGGAGTCAGTTGAATAAAGTGCTTTTAAACTAATAATAGCGTGGGAACATTTTTATCTTTCTCGAAATGGTGGGAGGGCATTTTGAAGATTGTGACTGGTGTCAAGTGCAAATTGTATTTTTTTACAGCAGGCTTTGAGGCTTTTAATAAACTTAAAGCCTTCATCAACCCTGCGCAGGTTTTGTAGTGGGTCTATGTATGTTCTTTGTTCATTTCTTAACCGTGTCTCTTCACTTGTTATTCCTTAAAACAGGAAGGACATTTGCCACACACAAAAGCACAGACTGAAAAACGGGCCCCAGACGCAGCCCTGTCGGTGGCTGGCATCCCTATCCTCTCTTGGCATGGTTTACAGGATGTTATTATAAATTAACTACATGAAACCAATACATGTTTCCCTGTTATCTCTAAGGGTCTTCCATAATGCTGGATGCGCCGCAAAGCCCATTCCGCTGACAGATATGCTTTACCGGGGAAAGGGACRAATGAGACGCCACAGCATTTAATGGGCTTATTACATAAAAACGACTGCAGGGGAGATATAAATTGTCTCTGGCTCCTCTCTTCTCCCCTGGCGTCCGATGGAGAGATATTTTGCCTCGGACACATTTGTTCATCCACCCAGTCTCGCTCACTGTTTTTGATATGGCCCATACATTACGGTGCTATCTGGACCGGCATGGCAATGAAGTAATGTAATTTTCCGATCTCCTCTTCCTACCCGTAGAGTGCATTCAATTTCCTCCCTCTCTCCTCCCATCTTTCGGGCTTCACTGTGTCTTCATTGAAAGCGGATTGCGGGTCGCGTTCCCGTCGGGACCCGCTGTCTCATTCTCAAGAACTCGGGCCTTCGTCCTGAGACGCAACAATAAACTCACACACAGCCAGCTGCTGTCCTTGGCTCACACCTAAACTGCTTGGAGATTGGAGACAACTCATTGTGAGTGTGATTACACTTGCATTTTTACCCAGACGACGAGTTTCCATTCCCATCCACCTTGAGACCGCTCCGCTCTGTCAGAACCCAGGATAGTAGCTGTCTACACTGATCCCTAGTCTCGGGCCCTAAAGAGCCACAGCTGGGCTCGGGTAATGCATTCTAATGGGCAARAGAAGCAGCCACTCCAGGTAAGGAGCCGATGCAGCGATGCAGGAGAAGCCGTAAGGCCATGTGATGCAGAACTGGGTAAGCAAACCATTCGGGGCCTTAAAAGGTTCACATTTTTTGGGAAGATAACAAAAGATATCACCACATTGAGGGGGGATAACTAGTCAGTTGCACAAGTGAATGCATTCAACTGAAATGTGTCTTCTGCATTTAAACCAACCCCTCTGAATCAGAGAGGTGTGGGGGGGCTGCCATAATCAACGTCATCGGCACCCGGGGAGTACTTGTTGGGGGTTAACTGCCTTGCTCGGCACAGGGATTTGAACCAGCGACCTTTCGGTTACAGGCCCAACGCTCTTAACTACTAGGCTACCTGCCACCCCCTCTGAGAGGGAGAGCTGGGGAAAGCGTTTTGTATTTCCTGAGGTGGTGGCTGTGAGCAGAGGGGAGCAAGAACCAGGATCAGAGGAGTGAACCCAAAGTGTTGCTGGCTGCCGCAGGGCTCTATCCGTCTATTGATTGTAGCAGTCCTCCCGTTTCCATTTCTCCTCACAGAACTCCTGTGAGACTGTCACAGATCAATGAGTCCAACACTCTCCCTTCAAACACCCTGATACGTGGCCCCCATCACCGCAGGCCATGAGAGGACTGACCACACACACTACGCCACTGTGCCAGACTAGGCAGTCTGCTATGAGAGCTGTGTATACCCAATKACCCCAACCCCTAGCTCTGTGCCGGCTGGGCCTACACYGGCCCTCACAATGTAACCCTACACAGCCTCTCAGTGGGACACTAATAAAAACTTCACAGGCCTGGTTGGAGAGAATGTTACCTACTGGGAGGTCACAGTCAGACAGGAGTGAACACTGGAGAGAGTGTGGTGAGGTAAAGACRGTATTGGTTAGGAGCCTTTCTCTGTCTACAATTGAAGCCATGCTTCATTGCGGTCGAATGATTGCCATCCACAATAATCAGYTGTCGGATATCATTCCCAAAACACTGGCATTTGCTGCTGTCATTTACTTCCTGTTTAATTACAAACATAAGATGATGCATGACATGGCAAGGTGAGCAGAGAYCTTTCTGCCTGTAGCAATTTACCCTCGGGTGTAGTAACAGGCTTCTGCAGGTACCATGGTTTAGGTCAAWTTTTTTTTTTATTGAAAGCAGTCAATTCAGGATTTAAACTGAAATTCCAATTCAATAATTGTAAAAAGCCAGTCTATTTTCAATGACTTCTCAATAAACTTAAAAATGAAAAGCTATTCAAGTTGACTACATTCAATTCGAATTGACTCCAACCTTGGTCTCTACCAGACAGTTAGTCAGTTGATTAGGACCGTGTGTATACTGCAACAGCTTYTTCTCTGTCCATTTCAGACCAGCCTAGCTGGACTTGTTTTTGTAGCGAACCACTCCAAGTTATTGCATCCCTAATGGTGCTTAAAGTAATTACACTCCGTAATGTTCCTCCTTTTTCCCCTTCGCTGAGCCCCATCAGATCAGCCCTGGTGTCCAATGGGAACAATGGGTGCATCCCAAATGGCATGCTATTCCCTACATAGTGCACTACTTTTGACCAGGGCCCATAAGGCTCTGGTCGAAAGTTGAATCGCGTGCCATTTGAGACACAGTCTATGTCTTCCATTCCCCTCTAGATGATACTATTAACCATATTGCATTTGATGACTCTCAGGCAACTCGAGTCAAATGAGGCTCGGTTCACTGAGAGTTTAATTGACTGGATACAAGGTTTATCTAAAAGATTGCATGGTTGGATAGAAAACAACTACTGCGTAACACGTTGTTAGAAGAGATTTATGTTGTTAGGCAGTATTTCGAAGATCTGTTGTGCATTGTTATACATTCATCACCACAACCTCAAACTGACTATCCTACCGATCCTCGACTTCGGTGATGTCATTTACAAAATAGCCTCCAATACCCTACTCAATAAATTGGATGCAGTCTATCACAGTGCCATCCGTTTTGTCACCAAAGCCCCATATACTACCCACCACTGCGACCTGTACGCTCTCGTTGGCTGGCCCTCGCTTCATACTCGTCGCCAAACCCACTGGCTCCAGGTCATCTACAAGACCCTGCTAGGTAAAGTCCMCCCTTATCTCAGCTCGCTGGTCACCATAGCRGCACCCACCTGTAGCACGCGCTCCAGCAGGTATATCTCTCTGGTCACCCCCAAAACCAATTCTTCCTTTGGCCGCCTCTCCTTCCAGTTCTCTGCTGCCAATGACTGGAACGAACTACAAAAATCTCTGAAACTGGAAACACTTATCTCCCTCACTAGCTTTAAGAACCAGCTGTCAGAGCAGCTCATAGATTACTACACCTGTACATAGCCCATCTATAATTTAGCCCAAACAACTACCTCTTCCCTTACTGTATTCATTTATTTATTTATTTTGCTCCTTTGCACCCCATTATTTCTATCTATACTTTGCACATTCTTCCACTGCAAATCTACCATTCCAGTGTTTTACTTGCTGTATTGTATTTACTTTGCCACCATGGCCTTTTTTTTGCCTTCACCTCCCTTATCTCACCTCACTTGCTCACATTGTATATAGACTTCTTTTTCTACTGTATTATTGACTGTATGCTTGTTTTACTCCATGTGTAACTCTGTGTTGTTGTATGTGTCGAACTGCTTTGCTTTATCTTGGCCAGGTCGCAATTGTAAATGAGAACTTGTTCTCAACTTGCCTACCTGGTTAAATAAAGGTGAAATAAATAAATAAAACTGGCCTACCTGGTTAAATAAAGGTGAATAAATAAAAATAAATACCTCGGAGGAAATATAGACATTTTCTACTTATTTGCAGTTGGATGAGATGAGTTCCTTATATCAACTGAGGTGGTCTGYGTCCCAAATGGCACCCTATTCCCTACATGGAGCACTATGGGCCCTGGTTAGCAGTATGGGCCCTGATCAAAAGTAGTGCACTATAAAGGGATTAGGGTGCCATTTGGGATGCAATCCTGGTCTCATTAGGAGTGTGGAGGCATTGAGAAGAATGCATTGGCTGGCTGACTGATTGATCATCCTGTTGGTCTAGACTGCCAACATCACACCCGGTCTTCAGCATCAGGTCAAACACAAAGACACCGTAGGAAAAACAAACTCCCATCTACACTACATGACCGAAAGTATGTGGACACCTTGTTGTCGAACATCTCATTCCAAAAATTATTCTCGGTCCCTCTTTGCTGCTATAACAGCCTCCGCTCTTCTGGGAAGGTTTTCCGCTAGATGTTGGAACATTGCTGTGGGGACTTCCATTCAGCTACAAGGGCATTAGTGAGGTCGGGCACTGATGTTGGGCGATTAGGCCTGGGTCGCAGTCTCGTTTCAATTCATCCCAAAGGTGTCCGATGGGGTTGTAGTCAGGGCTCTGTGCAGGCCAGTCAAGTTCTTCCACACCGATCTTGACAAACCATTTCTGTATGGACCTCGCTTTGTGCATGGGGGCATTGTCATGCTGGAACAGGAAATGGCCTTCCCCAAACTGTTGCCACAAAGTTGGACGCACAGAATCATCTAGAATGTCATTGTATGCTGTAGCTTCAATATTTCATTTTACTGGAACTAAGGGGCTTATCCCAAACCATGAAAAACAGCCCCAGACCATTATTCCTCCTCCACCAAACTTTACAGTTGGCACTATGCATTGGGGCAGGTAGCGTTCTCCTGGCATATGCCAAACCCAGATTCGTCCATCGGACTGCCAGCTGGTGAAGCCTGATTCATCACTCCAGAGAATGCGTTTCCACTGCTCCGGAGTCCAATGGCGGTGAACTTTACACCACTCAATCCGATGCTTGGCATTGCGCATGGTGATCTTAGGCTTGTGTGCGGCTGCTCGGCCATGGAAAACCATTTTATGAAGCTCCCRACGAACATTTGTGCTGATGTTACTTCTAGAGGCAGTTTGGAACTCGGTAGTGAGTGTTGCGACCGAGGACAGACAATTTGTATGTGCTATGCACTTCAGCACTAGGCAGTACCGTTCTATGAGCTTGTGTGGCTTACCACATTGCGGCTGAGCCGTTGTTGCTCCTAGACGTTTCTACTTCACAATAACAGCACTTACAGTTGACCGGGGCAGCTCTAGCAGGGCAGAAATGTTATGAACTGACTTGTTGGAAAGGTGGAATCCTATGACAGTGTCACGTTAAGTCACTAAGCTCTTCAGTAAAGCCTTTCTACTGCCAATGTTTGTCTGTGGAGGTTGCATGGCGGTGTGCTCGATTGGATACCCCTGTCAGCACCGGATGTGGCTGAAATACCCAAAATCCAGTCATTTGATGGGGTATCCTCATCCTTTTGTATATATATAGTGTACTACTTCCGCTGCATCCATTTCTCTCTCTCCGTTGGTCTCTTAGAGCTTGGGGATGTTTGGTTAGAAGTTTACAATACATTAGTCTCTTCCCCCCTCCTGTGTCATTTTATTTCACATGACTCTCTTCCTGTTTGTCATTGCTGGGGATCATGGGCCATTGCGTCAGTGGAAAGGACCCTGTATGGAGCACAGCATGACAATGACAAACAAATGTTGTCATTATCTGATGGGGTTAAACTGACGTTACCTCCAGGAGGAGACATCTTTATTTTGTCGGGGAGGAGAACACACAAGCACACACACACACACACACACACACACACACAACAACACACACACACACACACACACACACACACACACACACACACCAACACACACAAGCAAGGGTGCACGCACACACACAGACACACATGGGTGCCACACACTGTCTGGGAAGAGAAGAAGCCTTGCTGTGAGAGAGCAGCCACGTCCCATTCCTCTTTACTGCACAATAACCGTCCCAGCCTGGCTCTCCAGGAGATGGAGGGAGAGAGATGAGAGAGAGAGGACATGTCTCTGTGTTTGCCGCCCCCTTTGTTAAACTGTCTGTGCAGAGAAAAGGAGAGAGAAGTGACGGTCCTACAGTGCCCCCTTCTGGTTGTCCTGTCACTTTCTCTCTCTTTTCTCCTCTCCCGCCACGCCTTCTCTCTCTCTTCTCTCTCTCTACCCCCTCTCTTTCACACTCGCTCGCTACCGCCTCCCCCTCTTTCGTCTACCCTCCCTCTCTCTCTTCTATCTTGCTAGCCCACCTGTCACTTTCTTTCTCTCTGTCTTTCTACTCTCTACTCTCTACCCTCTCTCCTCACTCTCCTGTTATTTTCTCACCTTTTCTTACCCTGTTCTTTCCGCTCTCATTCTCTATGTCTCACTCCCTCATCTCAATTCCCCTCTCTTCTACAGTCTTTCCCCTCCATCTCTCTCTCTCTCCCTCTCTCTACAGGTCTTTCTCCTCTCTCCAAGTCTTTCCCCCTCCATCTCTCTCTTCTACAGCTTTTCCCCTCCATCTCTCTCTCTCCCTCTCTAAGTCTTTCCCCCTCCATCTCTCTCTCTCCCTCTCTCTACAGTCTTTCCCCCCATCTCTCCCTCTAGTCTTTCTCCCTCTCTCTCTCTTCTCTCTCTACAGTCTTTCTCCCTCATCTCTCTCTCTCTCCCGCTCTACAGTCTTTTCCCTCCATCTCTCCAGTCTCCATCTCTCTACAGTCTTTCCCCCACATCTCTCAATCTTCCCTCTCTCTATCAGTCTTTCTCCCCCTCTCTCTCTCTCTCCCGCTCTACAATCTTTCCCCTCCATCTCTCCATCTCTACAGTCTTTCCCCTCCATCTCTCTCTCTAGTCTTTCCCCTCCTCTCTCTCTCTAGTCTTTCCCCCTCCATCTCTCTCTCTACAGTCCTTTCCCCTCTTCTCCTGGCTTATCATACGCCTGGAGCCG